>NC_056736.1:366712313-366807313 GCF_019279795.1 Protopterus annectens | reverse complement strand
CTGTGCATTGCTGTAGTGTAATAAACTAGTTAGATAGGAGTTCTAATCCCAGACATGAGAGGTGTGTGTGTGTGTGTGTGTGTGTGTGTGTGTGTGTGTGTGTGTGTGTGTGTGTGTGTGTGTGTGTGTGTGTCTGTATTTGTCATTCGTATCCTGTGTGGAGGTAGGTGTGAGTATGTAACAACTGGACTCATTGTGGAGTGGGTTTTGCAAATTTCTTATATGGTAGCCCTAGTATATATCACAATGTCCACCGTACAGGGATAACAGATGTGAAATAGGCAAGAGGCTGGGGTGCAAATCCATACCCCTACATGTAACATCAAGGACAGGTGAACAAAGTTAGTAACCCTTGTATTACCCAGAGAACACTCTCAACCCATGTCTCATACACACACACTTGTCTAGGCAACAGCTGCTATGTTGGTAGTAGCCTGCATATTGCCCACTGATAGTAACCATGGTGTGATTGCAGTGTGTAACAACTGGACTCATTGTGGAGTGGGTTTTGCAAATTTCTTATATGGTGGCCCTATATTAATCACAATGTCCACCATACAGGGATAACAGATGTGGACAAGGCAAGAGGCTGGGGTGCAAATCCATAACCCTACATGTGACATCAAGGCCAGGTGAATAAAGTTAGTAACCCTTGTATTACCCAGAGAACACCCTCAACCCATGTCTCATGCACACACACACTTGCCTAGGTAACAGCTGCTATGTTGGTAGTAGCCTGCATATAGCCCACTGATAGTAACCATGGTGTGATTGCAGTGGGCTACAGAGGGTATGGCACCCTGTCCATCAGTCCAATAGGCACGTACATGCAGACAGTGCACCTTTCCTATGTTCCCCACTGAACACCTGCAACACCTGTGCTGCCATCAAGTGTGACCCACAAAGGACATACCATGCCTGAAAAACATGCCCTGTATGGACAGATGCCACTGACACCAGGGAATACCTGTATCATGCTATCAATGTAGGTGTAGGGTCAACCTGCTGTCCATTAAAAGTTCCCGCCACATGAGACCAGGACTGGCACATCTGATGATAACAATCTGTGTACACAACATGGGCCAGACACCCCAGGTACGGTTCCACATGTCACTGTACATGCATGTGGGAGGTGTGCACATTCCAGATACCATCCATGTCAAGGACTAAGGAACGCATACATGGCAAGCAATGCACAGCATTAGCCACATGCAATAGTTACCCATGCGACTGGATGGTGAATATAATACCCACCTGTGTGGGCAAATCCAGACACTACACCCCTGAGCCACACTGCAGACCATTGTCATGTGGCCTGATGTGAATGCATACCCATCACCTAGCCTTGTACAGCTGTCTGGCACAATCCGCCACTACACACCTATGAAGCAATGCACCCATGCATGTCAGCACTGGCACCCTGTGTCTGTGTGTGTGTTGTTTGAAGCCTATGACCACATTCACACTCACTACAATCCCCAATGGCATACTGAAGCATGCTGTCTGATGTCAGACATCTCCATATACCCTTTGCCCATATAACCTCCATATGACCCCTGTGGTGCATGGGACACCTGCACAGTACTGTATTGTAGCAACCTAACTAGTGATGAGTTGTATTCCTTGCCCTGCCAAGTGTGTCAATGTGTGTCTGTCCCTGGGAGAGTGTGGCTGTGTTGATGGAGACACCTGTTCATGCGGCCAGGCACATGTACTACACCTACCGTATAGCTACCATAGCACTGTTGCAGATGTCACTCACCATCACATATACGTTTGGAGGGCTCCTCAACATGTAACCTATGTGACGCATCCAATAACTGCATAGACATGTAATAGCACTACATAGTCATCAGGGGTTTGATACCCTGTACCGGTAGGTGTGTGACACAAACATACTTAAGTTTTACTCTCCCACCCCTTCCTGACTTATCTTTGCTTCTGTTTGCCACTCCCACTCCCTCTCTGGTGGATGTGAAGACTTACACCTGCTTTGCTTAGGCAGAAGCATGTGTATTATAAGTGATGCTCATGATCAGCTGATGGCCTCTGCACAAATTGCAGCCCTCCTCTACCTGACTGCTAGTGGAACAGCTGTGGTAACATTCCCATAGCCAATTGCATGGAAACACACTCCAATATCTAGGAACATCATGTTGGTGTTGGGCCTTTTCATTCACTGTGAGCAGGAGTTGGATCTGTTGTTTGGCAAACAGCATCACAGATGGATTGGGGATTTACCTCTAACAACATACACTGTGGAAACAGGCCAACACACAGGAGGGGGATGTGCCTGACCTGACAACAGACTGTAAGTGCTGCTATACTGCAATTGTAGTAATATTGGTTTAACAGGGTGTGTGTGGATATGGCTATCATACATGTTTTAATACCTGTCATGTCAGTACTATGTTCATGAGGAAACCCCCATCTATAGGGTCATCTGAAGACTGGTGCCTTTTGTTTCTTGTGTTACCCACAGAGCACCTATCTGTGAACTGCAGAAGGTAGTGTAAGGATTGCAGTCTGTAGATGGTGACAGCCATGAGAGTTACTGACTTCATATCCCTCATAGGACATATGTTGCAACAAACCGTTACAACAGTAAATGTATGAGGTTATCACAGCAACATGTCAATACTGGCGCTGTGTTTGTGGCTCCAGCCACAACTCTTGTCAACCTTTGTACATATGTCATGCAGTAAGAAGTGCATATGTGCTGTACACCATATTTATTGACATCATATCTGATAACAAGCCAGTGAGATATCAGACTGCTACACATGTTATGTATAGTAGGGGTTATATTTGATGACATAACCTGGACATTTTGTGGGTGTGTGTACAGTACTGAGGTCTGTGTACTTATGGTGATTGTTGAAAGTGTGTGTATTGTTAATATGTACCTTGGCCTGTGTACAGACTGTGGCAGATGTCATTGTTCTTGGTCCTGTTCTATCTGATGTTAGATGCTGCTCCACTGTATGTTACCCTATTGGCTTACATATTTGTAGGGCCAAACACACACATGTCCCATACCACAGACAGGCATTGGACCACACTGTGTAGTGGCCCAGTATATGTAGGGTTAGTGTGTGAGTGGCACATATGAGGATGGTGTTGAACAGATAGTCCCTATAGTGTAATATTACGCTAGCTTACCATATGTGGCTGTGGCTGTGTTCACATTGGTTGTGGTTATGCACTTTCACACAGGTGTCTGTTACTCTGTGCTGTGACATGCCTGTAGAGCCAGCTATATATGCAGGTACATGTGTATTCCCCCTTAGGAAATGTAGGTCAGTGTTTAGCCAGTCTGCCTGTAGCCTGCATAGTGCTTTGTTACATGCCTAGCAGCTTAGTGTACTTACCCAGTGAGATGTCATGTCCAGATACTTGCCAGATGTACTGCTGCTGGGCCACCATAAGAGTCATGTATATGAGACAAAGCAGTGGGATGCTGTACAGATGTATGTCAATAACTAGTGGGTTGTATGTGGCCATGGCACCTCTGTACCAGCGGTTATTATGTGTCAAGACAGATAGGGGTGTGTGAATGCATAACCTATGGGGCAAATGTATACCAGTAGTTACGTGTTATACCCACCTACAATGCTGTTAAAAGCCACATTGTCAGGCTTGGTCCACATGTCTTGCACTAAAGGGTTCAGTGCATACCTCTGGACTGTCCAGAGTGTGTAAGACTGTCCACATATATTGGCCATATCTCTGCTGTAGTCCACAGGAGCATTACTGTGCTAGCAGCTGTACTGTCTTATGATGTCCTTAGGATGTCTGTCGGTAGCCAGTGGCACACATGTTAAAAACAGATGTGACCTCCCACACACACCATATCTGTGAAGACAATCCCTATTACAGTAGCAATAGTCTACAAATATACCTGCAATACATACCTGACATCCCCTTTCACTATGAAGTTGGGACTAATGGGACTGAGGTAGGGCTCCACTCCATGTTCAGGACGTATGGTGAACATATATGTATATCTAATTATCCATATATCTATATAGATATATACACATATACATATCAACATACATAGATGGATATGTATATGTACACACACACACACACACACACACACACATATGTATATATATATATATATATATATATATATATATATATAAAAACACTCAGATATATACATATACTGAGCAATATATGTCTACACATATACAGTTAGAGATACATATGCACATATACGTATGGATATCTACATATATACTGACAGTAGTAGGTATATCAGAATAGATATGTATGCACATATAGTTATAGATATTTATATATATATATATATATATATATATATATATATATATATATATATATATATATATACCAACATAACTAGGCATAACTGTACACATAGGATGTGCATACACATATATCTATATAGACATATATCTACATAGACATATATGTATATATATATATATATATATATATATATATATATATATATATATATATATATATACATGTATCTATATATATATATATATATATATATATATATATATATGTGTGTGTGTGTGTATGTATGATATATATATATATATATATATATATCTATATATATTTGTATATGTACATACGAAGAGATGTACACATGGCCATATATATGTTGCACTATACAGATGTTTATACAGACATATGTATGAGTATACAAGTGTATGTACATGTAGACATATATAGACCTAATATATGTATATAACCATATTCTTGTCATGTGTAAACCCCACGGTTGTGTATACCTTCCCAGATGTATCTCACTGTATGTATCTGCTATGTGTACATTATGATAAAACATATGTGTTGTAACAGTCATATTAATAACAAGGACTACACAATTTAGGAAGTAAAGGCAATTGTTCAATACTACTCAATATGTGTATTAACAGCTATACTTGTAAAACAACACCTGTCTTCACAGTGGTCATGGCGTAGTGGTTAAGTGTTGTGACTTTAGTGTACAGGGTCCTGGGTGCAAGGGCTGTTCATTTTGTTGCTGGGCAGAACAGGGGCTGTCGGATACAGAGTGGTTAAGGCAGTTTTAAGCAACTTTAAGTGGGTTTGCGCGGGTTAGCGTGAAGCTAAGCGGTGTTAAGCTATGGGTAAACGCACGGGTGCTTACACAGTGTAGGCTTCACTTACCAGTGCTCAAATGTGCTTAGCTATTATAGTGCAGCAATGTTGGTACTTGCTAAGCATAGCTTAGCCCTGGTAACCAGTGGCCATAGCCATTACATACTCGGTGTATTGGCAAGCATCTACATAAACCATACTCACCAGCTACAGGCTGCTGCCTTGGTGGTATCCCGGAGGGACCTACAGAAGAGGGTGAGAAATGCATAGTCAGTGGCCACAACTGTGGGAGTGCTACAAGGTGGGTGCAGTATTACAATACATCAACAGTACATTTCCACAATACTACCACATATGGACATCTGTTTACCACTACTATGCAGCAACACAATATATCTATGACATATCAGATTTACATGATCTACCCATACCGATGTGGATGTATACATAACAGTGGTCTACGGATGTGCCCTGTGGCCTTATCTGCATGCTCCTTGGCTGGTGTGGGTGGCACTCACCTCCACAAAGGTGTCTGGCAGTTGGTGTATGTCCAGACATGCTAGTGCCATGAGGCTGGCTAGGAGCTCCTCCACATGTGTCGGGGGAATGGATGGCATGACCCTACCTGTGGTGAGGTGATCCCCCTAGACTAAAGCAGCACACCAACGGGCACCGCATAGCAGGTCAGAACAATGATGCTGGACCTGCTCATAACTGCGGTTGTGCAGTCCGACATCATTGACCCTGTGGACTAGGTCATTCCACAGGGTGGTCCACTCCTGCTGCTCATGGGTGGCCCAGCCAAACAGGACAGGGTAGTGCTGGATTACATAGGTTAGCACTACCTCATTTTCAGCAGGTGAATACGATGTGAGCCGTGCATGTGACATCTTGCCTGAAAGACATAAAGATGGAAACAGGTCTGAGCAACTCATACAGCAAGGTTACCACAGTTCTTAATACACATCTCTGTCACCCCCCCACCATGTCTGTGACAACAAACTGTACACACAAGTCATTAGGTATGGCTACAGCTTACCTACCAGTGGGACAGATATTGTATTATTCAACATTTTGTGCTGTGTGTTTGTAGCCATGTTCACTGTGTGGACACTATCATTGTTGGCCTATTACAGACTATTCACCTGTATGCTATTGTCAGGGCCACTATGGTTCCATATATGCCTGTGGTATGGCTGCTTTGTGATTGCTGCACATCTGACATTCTGTGTTATTGGGGATATCTATGCATGCTGTTGGACATTTTTTGTGCTTGTATAGACTATTACTACCAACATATGTTCTATAACAGCCACACAATAGCATGTATGTGTACTGTTGCCCTGCAGAACCACCTGTCCAAACCCATCTGCCCATGTTACCCAGCCACATCACATGTGTGTCCCACCCTGGGGCCTCCTCATGTACTGTTCCAGCAATATCGCCAGGTGGAACCAGCCCAGGGGATCTTGTTCCCCCCTCGGGGGCACACGCAGACATGTTTCTGTCCCCTGAGGTCAGGTCCAGGGTCTGTTCCATTACAGGCTCCACAGACATGTGGGATGTGCTACATCACTCTGAGGCACCCAGTACACATTCACAGGGCCAACATGCTCCTTGTACTCAGCCTCCAGGCCAGGCACCTTCAGGATGTGGAGTGCTGTTGTGGGTAGCAGTGAGTGGGAGGCTTGTTTCCACTGTGCCCATAGTGGGGCCCATGGGACGTCCACATCACAGACCACACACTCCATCCAGGGTATTCACCCACCACATGTATCACACACCACCCCTGTAGACTATCCTCTATATCTACCAGTCCTGACCACCTCCACAACTATACCTGCCATACTTCCCCATATTTCCATTCGATACTTCCCAGACAAGGGCAATGTGGTCCCAACAAGGGGTTCACTTGTGACATACCCATCCATGTTGCACACACTGTTAGCTGTATATATCTGTGTGTATTGCTACGTGTGTTGTTTCCTCGCACATAGCATGCAGCACTGTGATAGTAATATAGGGGACATGTATTTACATACATATATGTTTGTGTGTGTTTTTGTATATCTGTAGACATGGACATAAAGATTTATATCTATATATGTGTTGATATATGTGATGTATATATGTGCTCATATATATGTCTACACATTTGTATCTGTATATTTGTGGACATACATGTACATATATATATATATATATATATATATATATATATATATATATATATATATATATCTTATATATATGTAGATATGTACACATATGCAAATCTATACGTGGGGTACATTCAGACATCAGGTCCATAATCTCACAACACCTTTCTGCACAGCTGCACTGTTCTGCCTTGCTACAACACAGACAGGTGCCACATATGGACACAGCCTGACATTAGGGGGATATATGTAGGGCCAGATTGCAGGTAACCCTATTACACACCTTTGGCATTCCTGCATGCTACAACACAGATTAACCTGAGTATCCTGCAAGGGGTGGGCTGTGGATCCCATGTGTCCATCATAATGCCATTACTTCCACCACAAGCTATTGGCCACGTAATATACATACTTCCCATTACACAACACACACTATGGTGCCTTACATCTTATCGGTCAGTGCTGCTCTGCATGGTTGAGGGGTATGGCCCACTACCCACAGGGATGGACTTTATTGTCCTTAGCAGTTGTTTAGCTGAACAACATTACAACAACACCTGATGGCACATATAAAGCATTCCAAATCATCTATCTCATTATTATGGACCAAGTACTACTGTCAGTTATATACATATATACTTAACATACCTGTTCTGGGACTGCTGACTCTTCTAGAGTGTTTGGTATCTTTTTGTTTTATTTACTTATATGCTCTTTCTCTCTCTTTCTCTCTCTCTCTCTCTCAGTCTGTCTCCGGTAAATGGGATGAGCTGCTTTGCATAGATTGCAGCATGGAATTTGTAGGTGATGCACATGATCAGGTGATGGCCTCTGCACCAATCAGTGTCCTCCACTTGCTACCTGCATACAGCATGCTGTGTAGTACTTCAAATTACCACTGTCATGGCAACCAACTACTATAAATCCCTACATCATGTGGGCATGGTCCCTTTACCTTTCCTGTATGATGGACATCCGTCCTGTGTGTGGGCATCAGTGATACAGACAGCAGGTAGCAATACCCCTTATAGGAGAACCTGCACACTCAGGCCAGCTACATTTTTGTAGGAGGCTCCAGAACTACAGACAGAGTATGAGTAGAGTTGCGGTATGCATTGAATAGCACTGGTGTTACAGGGTTTGTGTGTACATACTAGTTTAACATGAAATACAGTCTGTCTGCATAGCTCTCAACTGTGGGCCTATCCTCTTGATGGCCAGAGGTGTGCCTATTATTTTTGTCTGTCCACCACACAGGTGTTGTGTCAGATATATCACTGGCAGTGTGTGTGTTGAGTGCTATCAGTACATGGCTACACCCATTACTGTTTCTAATGTCATATTCCTGACTAAGGGTATGTTGCAGACTATCCTGTAAAACCAGCGACTTGCTTAGTGTATGACAACAGTTTTACACATATGGGCCTGTGTTCCAGCCTCTGTCCTCCACCTACATACCAGGCTTTGCACATATGACATGCTGTCAGGTGTTGTTATGTAGTGTGCTGTGAGTATGTCATGCTGCCATTCCTGCCATCAGTCCACTGCTGTTGTGTCCCCCACACATACTGTGGGGTTGGGGCCATATATGTGTGCTCTTATGCACTCCAGAGGCCAGTGGATGTAACAGTGGTATATGTCCCTGTATTAATGAGTCTGGGGGGGTGCACCATAACTAACTTAGGCTGTTACAACATGTGGGGGTATCAGGGGTAAGCTGCCTTAAGGTATCTGGATGTACATTACCATACAATCCACCTTGGGTAAATGCAGGCCTACTGCATCCTGCCATACAGACTGTTCTTTTTGTCAGTGTGATTGTGATGGTGTCAGGTATGCCTTGTTATGTAACAGTTACATCCCATTGTGTCAAGTGAGGTCTTTAACCTCTAGGGATTGTGTACAGAGTGTAGATAGAGGCTGCTGAACTATACATCTGCATTACTTACTGTTGATTGTTTGGTATCCTGTGGCCCAGTCTGTCTTTACTATTGCAGTACTTGAAGGCCTCGGCCTGGACAGAAACATATGTTAACCTTTCCAGACTACTGTATGAGTATAACTGTTTCACAGTTGCATTACTCTGTTTATATGGAAGTCAGTGTCTAAACAGCTATATGACATGGCATATACAACTGTAATAGTACATAAATAAAGCTTTCCATGTATGCAGACCTGTGTGTTGTGTTATATCCTGTGACCTCCCAGTGGGTATATGTTGCAGGCAACGATTGTCATTTGTATGGGTGGCTCATACAGTGTCCAGTTGGTAAGGTGGTAATTGTAGGCATAGTGGCTGTTCCATATTGTGTGCAACTTCTACATATGTATCTTCCTATACATATCTCTGCATGTGTATGTATAGTTACATATATATCTATATATCTGTATCTATCTATCTGTATCTATCTATCTATATATATATATATATATATATATATATATATATATATATATATATATATATATATATATCTATATATATATCTGTATCTGCATATATGTGTCTGTGTATATGTATCCTAGGGATGTTGATTGCTTCCACATTGTGCATGCCCTATGAAAGCAAGACTGCACTGCATGATATGTTACTGATACCAGCCTGACATCATACAGGTGTGATGGAGTACTGTTAACATCTTGTGCCCATGTCGTGTCACATCCTGGTTATGGGAACTGCAACAGTTGGTAGTGCATTGCAGGGCAGAGGTGTTTGGCTGTGGGAGGGGGGAATACCTATTCGTACAAGACGTATGTTGTTTGGGGCCTCTCATTAACGGTGCATGTGGACATATATCTTTTTATGTTCCCATTTATATCTACAGATGTATGTCCATATATACCTATGTAGATAAATGTATTTGCTTACATATATGTACATTGCTGTGTGTGTGTGTGTATATATATATATATATATATATATATATATATATATATACATATATATATATATATATATATATATATATATATATATATATATATATATATATACACACACACACACACACATATATAGATATGTTATATCTATTTAGATATTAATATATATATATATATATATATATATATATATATATATATATATATATATATATATATATACACACACACACACACACACACACACACACACACACACACATCTACATGTTGAAATACATTGCCTGTACTGATGAATGATTAGGCTGGATGATATGTTTGTGAAAACATCAGGGTTATGTATATCTGACATGGCTTAGTGGTAAATCAATTTGGCTATGGTGTGCAGGGTCCTGTGTTCGAACCTTGCAGAGTTTGTTTATTTTGTTCCTGGGCAGAACAAGGGCTGTTGGATACAAAGTGATTAAGGTATGTTTAAGCAGTTGTAAGCGGGTTTGCACTGAGGTAACACTGCTAACTTCTGGTTACAGTTTCTTATACTCAGTTAGCTTCTAAATTGCTTAACCTATGTAGGCACTGCTTACCCCATGCAAACAGGCTTAAACCTGCTTAGTGCTGCTTAAAAGTGCTTACTCCTGCTTATCCCTGTGTTAATTTCTTTAAAAGAAAAGAAAAAAGGGTTGATAGGAAAGTTGTGAAAAAGGGACAGCTAGGGATGTGCAGGAAGGGTGTAGGGCAGGTCCATAGCTGCCCATTTCTTCTACAGCAACAGCTGTGCATATACATAGAATTTCGAGGTAGATTTGGACACTCAAACCCCTGGGAGAGGGGTGAGGACAACACTAATGTTGTGATGCCAATTAGACCAGATTAAATGTGTCCAGTGAACACGTGTGAAATGGACAGCTATGTGTGGGGCGAGATTTTTTATGGGGTACAGATTGCCCTTTTTTCAAGCGAGAGTGGGATGTTGAGGAGGGATAGTAGGTATATTTGGGGAGGTAGGTTGGGTAGGTTAACATACAAGACAAACAAGATGCATACAGGGGCAGTATATGACACATGTGGGGGTAAACACCTTGATGGGGAGGGGTGTTGGGAAATCGGAAGCCCATGAGCCCCCTAGTGGAAACAGTGGGACTGAGGTCCCCACCCATGGGCAGTCACCACTGCACCTTCACAGCCCCGAAGGTAGCTGTGCTGGGGGCTGAGTCGCAGAGCTAGGCCGATCCTCTAGTTGCAACACACAGCCCTCGAGCTGGCGTAGCAGATCACCAAACTTCTGTTTGAGCTCGCTAAGCACCATGACCTGGACCTGGTGATGGCTGACAGATTCCTGTCCGTACCCACTCCCAGGGGGGGGGTGAGCCCCATTCCCTGAGGTGGTTCTACCTGAATGTGGTGCAGGAACAACGGATGAGGAGGTCCCGGGTTGGGCCCCAGACATGCTGGTGCCCAGTGCCATGGCCAGCTGAGGTGGGACAGGTGGAGACCGCTGGGACCGGCCTTCCCAAACATGCTATAGTATTTAAATTTTATCAACATATGTGGGTTAGTAATATTCAACACATTCCAGGGTTAGGTATAACAGCATGCATAGATATTCCCATTAACCCAGACACCAGTTACGGAACAATTGCATAACAAATAGAACACATGCATATATGGGACCACAGTGGTAATAACAACAGCATGCAGGTACATTGATGACACCATACCACCAATGTTGGAATAGTTCAATATAGCGCATACATGGAAACAGATTTAAATATTTATCAACCAATATGACGTTATCAGAACAGTGTAGTCATTACATACCAGTTGAGGTGGGTATGTAGTTTATTGTTGGAGATATGGTGGGAGAAGAGAAAGATTTCAATTAACAACTTGTACATACCTGTAGTCCACATCACTTTTCTAGTCAGTGCTGTTATCTGTACCTTACAATTATTACTACACTACCCTACAGCCTTAGTTTAGATAGTGATATGGCTGTCGTCATCATTGCAGATGAACTGATTTTACCTGTGGTACACACCTCTTACCTGGTATACCTGTGGAGGAAATGTTTGTTAACACTAACTGTTTCTACATATACTCCCATATTCCGGGTTAATGTTGTGCACATAGCTGTCCATCTCTTTCTGCACAAACTCTGGCCATGTCTTGACCACATGCAGGTGTACCGGGACATATCTAGACTATTGCCCTCTTCAACCCTTAGTGACTTACCACACACATATACATGCTTTCCTACACTGTTATGTAGCACAGTGTGGGTGACAGTGATCAGTGATACTTTATTATTCAGAGCAACTGCAACACTCACAATTCCATACAATACCAGTGTAAACAGTACCAGTACAGGGTATCAAGGTTTATATTTTTCAGCACAGTGTTCGTATCGGATGCACTTGTGGGAGCAATGTTTATTAGCACTACCTGAATGTTGCCACACAAATTTCCAGATTACACATTAGTATTATGCACATACATCTCACTCTGTTACTGTACACACTCTGGTCACAGCTTGACAACATGGGGGTGTAGATAGGACATACGTGGCTTATTACTCTCATAACAGTTTCAGGAGTTGCTAGAGTGACAGGTTTGTTCTCATAGATGTGTGACAATCAGTTGTATTCCCTGTTTGCTGCCTAAACATGTGGGATCATCCCACATACTTCCAGGGGGACAGGCAGCAGCTATGGGCCCATATACTGAACATTCTGGTCTTATATGTACAGTTGTGGGGTATGATTCTATATGCAGTCTACTTCCACTCCCAGGATTCAGACCATGGCTGTGTATGCTGCAACCTAAACACTGTCTATCAGAGTTGTGTGTGCTATATAGATATTGCTGTATATCTCCTATCTGCTTTCTGTTCTATAATTCTCCTGTGCTTTTGCATTCTGACCTTGTATTACAACACTCTTATACAGGATTTCCTAGACAGTTATATTTTGTAGGACAGTCTGGGCGACAGTGATGAGTAATACCTTATTAGTCAGAGCAACTGCATCAGTCACAATGCCATACAATACTAAAGTAAACAGCACCAGTACAGGGTATCATTCTTTTATTTCTGGGCACAGTGTTGGTATCTGACAGACCTGTGGGAGAAATTTGTTAGCACTACCTGAATGTTGCCACACACAGTACCAGATTCCATATTACTATTATGCACATAATCTCACTCTGTTACGGTACACACACTGGCCACAGCTTGACAACATGGTGGTGTAAATAGGACATGTGGCTTCTTACTCTCATAAGGTTTTGGGGAGTTGCTAGTGTGCCAGCTTTGTTCTCTTAGATGTGTGTCAATCAGTTGTATTTTCTGTTTGCTGCCTATACGTCTGGGATCATCCCACTGATTTCCCAGGGGGACAGGTTGACAGACAACAGATATGGGCCACTTTACTGGACATTCTGGACATATATGTACAGTTGTAGGGTATGATTCTGTATGCAAACTACTACCACTGCCAGGATTCGAACCATGGCTGTGTGTGCTAAAAATACAACAGTTCACATCTAAGCTGCATGTGCTATTCGGGTTTTGTTGTCTGCCTTTTCCCTGTTTTCTGTGTGTCTCTCAGTTGTACTAAATGGCCTCTGGGGATTACACCAGTCATATACAGGCATTCCTACACATTCTATTTATGGTGCACAGTGTGGGTAACAATGCTTAATACAACAATACTATTATGTGATTGCAAATCTACATTACCAAATGATACCAGAGTATACACATGCAGTCAAGCAGTTAGACCTTTATTGTCAGACTATTACGCTTTTATTTACATACAATCTATATGAGACTCTTCCTGCCATATTCTCCAGTGTATGCAGTACTTGCCTTAAACAATACAGGTTTTATACAGGCAATTAATTTACTAATACTTTTAGATTTATTTCCTATGACAGTACATGCAAGAGTATTACTGACCTGCCTCGCATAGCAGCCTCTCCAGGTGACTTACGTGGGCCTCCTGGTTTTCAGCCCGCTCACTTGCAGCTGTGGAGGACATAAGAGGAATATTTAGCCATACCTATCCATGATTTACATGAGCTGGCAATTATTACACACATAGTGGAGTGATACTTACACACAGCTGGGACAGCCCCTGCCATTCTAGCCTCTTGGATCCACTGCTCCAAGAGGTCCCCCTTACACTGCTTCAGGTCAGCCATAGTGATGCCTGACCTGCTCACCAGTTCGAGGTATGCCAGTGGCATTGGTGAGGTCACAGGTGAGACAGTCCCAGGCTTCCACCTTATACTGGTAACCCTGATACTGGCCCTGCAGCAGTCTCTGCTCATAATCTTTGATAAGGAGTCCTGCCATGACTCTGGACTCCTGGATGCACCAGTGCTGTGCCCAGAAGTGCACACCTTCTCCCCTTTCTGCCATAGTGCCTGCAAGGGGAAGCTACAATCAGTTATGAGATGTATTCCCACCTGTTGGGTTTAAGTAGGGCCAATTTCCCACACTTTACCATGACTGGCCAGTTTTGAAAAGGCTAGGCTATGGGCAAACCTGCTTACCTAAGGTTGGCATTGTTTAAAGGGGTATAACACTGGGCACATTGAGTTAGCTGGCCTACACATTGCTTACACCTCCTAAACTGGCCTGTGCAATGCTTAGCATTGCTTACATTAGACTTTGCATTATATTTTCTTTTTGGCATTGATTTATTATTCATTACATCTTATATATCTGCCTGGTATCCATGATTCATGTGTACGTACACTGTATGGGGTCCTTGTGTTTTATTGGGGACTTCAACACTCTATTACAATTACACCTCACATCTGGGCTTACTGCTGTACTCCAGTTCACATATTTATGTTATGTAGTGGGTTGTGGAACATATGACTGCATACTGATTCCTTTCATAGGTTCTGTTTGATTTTACTATAGTGAAGGCTTGTTTGGTGGTTTGGTGATACCTCATTCTTCTATACTGCTGTGATGGCTTGGTGGTTAACTACTGTGACTATAGTGTGTAGGGTCCTGGGTTCAAGACCTGCAAGGTTGTTTATTTTGTTGCTGGGCAGAACAAGGGCTGTTGGATACAGAGTGATTAAGGCACTTTTGAGCACTTGCAAGTGGGTTTGCATGGGTTTGCTTGAAGGTAAGCAATGCTAATCTCCGGTTACATATGCTTACAGAGAGTTAGCTTCAAAATTGCTTAACCTGTGTGTGCAATGCTTACCCCTGTGCAAATGGGCTTAAACTCGCTTACTAGTGCTTAAATATGCTTACTGCTTATTGGTGCTTACACTTGCTTACTAGTGCTTACTCCCGCTTACAATTGCACTGATTTAGATGGTAATATCTAATGGTTCTTGAGAAGGTGGGGGATTTGGAAACTGTACGGAGTTGTCATTCATTACACATTTTACCTTCCATTTGTATCCATGATTCCTGTGTACATATACTGTATGGGGCACATGTGCTTATCTGGGGACTTTGCAACATTATGGCAGTGGCACCTCACATGTGCATTTAATGCAGTACTCCAGTTCACAAATATGTGTTATTTAGTGGGTTATGCAACTAAAATATTGGTCATAACGTGATTTGCCATGGAAAATGGAATGTGCTGCAATGGGACTCGAACCGGGAATGCCTGCTCATAAGGCGAATGCTCTGCCCACTACACTACTGCTATACTGCTTCATTTGCATATATCTTCCTTGTTATCCTCTTCAGCCATTTAAGCTTCATTAACCGTTGCCAAGCGATGGGCACCCCCGCACACCTACGGTTAGCTTTAATTGGTTTCTTAATTAAAAATAAAGGGTTTGTTCATTTTATTTGTATTTACTATTCCTGTTATACATGCGGGGGAATGTTGCTGGGAATATGCGGACACCTATGAGCGGTCTCGCTCATTTCTTTGGCCTTTCTGCTGTTCTTCATTGTGGGGGTGTGTATATTCTGAGAGCTCTGCTCTCAGACATGCCCTTTGCACTCTTACATGCTCCATGTAAGATTAGGAGCTCAGGCAATGTGCCTTCATTAATATGCATGGCGTGCTGCCGTCTTGCTCCTAAATGGCTGTTTCCATGCAGGACTAAGCTAGTCCTGCACGGAAGAATAGTAAATCCGGGGGGGGGGTGAATTCAATAATAGGAGTTCGAAGTGAATGTACATATTATTCCCTAAGATATAAAAACTGGGCTAGGCTAGACAGAATTTACATTTCACAGGAACATGTGCATTTAATTGAAGGTCTTTATACGCACCCAATAACTATTTTAGATCATGTGTCAATAATAGCTAAAATAAAACATAGAGTAATGAAATTAAAGAGACACTGGCACCTTCCCAGGTATCTGTTGAAAAGAGAGGAATTTAAGGAATGGGTAGTGGAGATTACTCAGGAGGTATTCAAGGGGATAGAAATTACTTCTGGAAATACAGCTAGGGAGTGGGATAAAATTAAGGTGGAGTTTAAAAATAGGATGGAAATAAAAGAAAGAGAGTTATGGTTAAGAAGTAACAAGAATTACTTAGACAGATTGACAAATGTTAAAGTATAGAGGAATCTCACAGAACAAGAAGAGGATCAACTGCAGAATGCTAAGCAGAAAATAAGGGATTACCTCTATAATATGCATGAGTTTAGAAATATTGGTGTTAACCAACTGATTTTTGATAATAACACTACAGCACATAAACTTTTAGCACAATGACTCAGAGAACAGAAAGTAGAAGGGGCTGTCGCCAAGCTTAGGGAGCCTATAACAAGGAAGGTAACAAGAAACCATGCAGAGATATTAGAAATATTTCAGAAATTCTATGAAAGTCTGCATAAAGCAGAGAAATAATGAAATCAAGAAAAGATACAAGTGGAAATGTTTTTGGAAGAATTAAATATGCCAAGGTAAGAGGTAGATGAGGCTCACTTACTAACGGTTAGGATAGCAGGAGAGGAGATAAAAATTGTGATGTATAACCAATCTACAGTAAAGTCACCAGGAATAGACGGTATTCCTGTGGAAGTTTGGAAACTAGGAGGGAAAAATGATAAATATCTGGAAGGTTTTATTTAACAGTATTTTAAGAGGAGGAGACATTTTGAGACAGTTTCTCATCTTTTCAGGATACAAAATTAATGAAGGTAAAACAAAAGCAAGAGCTGTAAATTGTGTACCCACGTGAATTGGCTCAGCAATATCTGTATTTATGGGGACATGATAAAATGAAGTATTGAGGAGTATGGATTAAAAATGATTCTGGTGTGGCAGATAAGGATATGTGGGAAGAGACTAAATAAAAGTTAATACAAAAAAGTGAGAAAACTGAAGCTATGTTATATGGATATGGATGGTAAGATACAACTGGTTAAATGTTTTTAGTCCGATTAGTCTTATCCACAGGTTAGACTCATTTTTATCAACCAGAGAAGAAGTTGTGGATAGCAATTAATAAAGAGCTGAAAGGCTTTATCTGGGAGGGGAAGACTGCAAGAGTCAAGAGGGGAAAGCTGATTCTTCCTGTAAAACATTGCAGATTGGGATTACCCAATTTGAATTGATATTTCAGAGCTACACCATTTAGGCTCCTATACATAGCACAAGCAGAAAACTATACTTCAAAGTGGAAAGGGATGATGATGATGAAACAGAGTGGAAGCTCAAGAAACAAGAAAAGACTGGGATTTTGGATGCAGGCCTTTAAGGAGAATAACAATAGTCATACAGAATATTATATCTGTAAAGTACCAGAAAG
Source organism: Protopterus annectens (assembly GCF_019279795.1). Taxonomy (NCBI): domain Eukaryota; kingdom Metazoa; phylum Chordata; order Ceratodontiformes; family Protopteridae; genus Protopterus; species Protopterus annectens. Next base: position 366,789,412 of record NC_056736.1, on the reverse strand, counting down.
TATCCTAAGAACTAAGCCAGCATGGAATGTAGAAAGCAGATTCTGGTGATAAGGATGACTGCAATTAGGGATATAGACAATAGGCAAGAGGGGGATGGGATTTATTGGAGAAAACTGGCAAAGGAGCCAAGGTATTGGGAGCAAATAACTAGAGCGGGAAAGGTGATAGAATGGGAAGATGCTACGATGTTATTTCGACTGCAGGTTACAGATTGCCTTCCCTATCAAGGATCGATATCAGAGTTTAGGCAAAGAGAAAGAAATAGGGCCTAAATGAAAGACCTGCACTGGTAGAGTTTTTAGTAGAATCTCGAACAGAAGCTGACATTACTCTTCTTAAAAATCAGGGTAGCCCCCTCCCTTGCCTAGCTTCCTGTGGTTCCCAAGACCTGACAGCGGCCCATCAGGACCACAAAAGAAAACTAAACCTGCAGCCTCAACTCTTCTTAAAAATCAGGGTAGCCCCCTCCCTTGCCTAGCTTCCTGTGGTTCCCAAGACCTGACAGCGGCCCATCAGGACCACAAAAGAAAACTAAACCTGCAGCCTCAACTCTTCTTAAAATCAGGGTAGCCCCTCCCTTGCCTAGCTTCCTGTGGTTCCTAAGACCTGACAGCGGCCCATCAGGACCACAAAAGAAAACTAAACCTGCAGCCTCAACTCTTCTTAAAAATCAGGGTAGCGCCGCCCGCTGCCTAGCTTGCTGTGGTGCCCAAGACCTGACAGCGCCCATCAGGACCACAAAGAAAACTAAACCTGCAGCCTCAACTCTTCTTAAAAATCAGGGTAGCCCCTCCCTTGCCTAGCTTCCTGTGGTTCCCAAGACCTGACAGCGGCCCATCAGGACCACAAAAGAAAACTAAACCTGCAGCCTCAACTCTTCTTAAAAATCAGGGTAGCCCCCCTCCCTTGCCTAGCTTCCTGTGGTTCCCAAGACCTGACAGCGGCCCATCAGGACCACAAAAGAAAACTAAACCTGCAGCCTCAACTCTTCTTAAAAATCAGGGTAGCCCCCTCCCTTGCCTAGCTTCCTGTGGTTCCCAAGACCTGACAGCGGCCCATCAGGACCACAAAAGAAAACTAAACCTGCAGCCTCAACTCTTCTTAAAAATCAGGGTAAACACAAAGCATTAGTACCCTATTCAGAGAGAACTATACTGTCCTTGTTAAGAACCTGACACTCTTGAAGACTTTAATAATACAAAGCCTGTAAAAATTGTATCTTTATAAATTCAGCACTAGTAACTCCATTGTGTTGAGTTATTCTACTGGAAATTGTTACCTTTAAGACCCTGCAAAATCTCCTGGCAGTGTAGGGTAGGGAATCTTTTCAGCAAAGCACATATACGACCTAGTTCTGTGGTCATTTAAAGTTATAATTTAGTAATCTGAATGCTATTTTAAGTATACAAAGGCAACTGAATCTATTTTAAAGGACCTGAATGTGTTTTACTGCTTATGTAAATGCTCAAAATGTTACTGACTTACATTTAATGTCTTTATATCATAAACCATAAGCGACCTAATTCTGCAGTCATTTAAAGTAACTGGATGCTATTTTATGTATAAGAATGTGTTTTAAAGACTATGCAAAGGCCTGCACATGTTCCTGACTAACTCTAGGCACCTTTTAATCATAACGCATTAGCGACCTAGAGCTGAACTCATTTAAAGTTAAAATTTCAGTATCTGCTGTGTATGTAACTAAGCTGAAGTCATTAGATGCCATTTCATAGTATTAGAATGTTTCTCTTTAACTGCATACTTTATGGAATATGAAGGCATTTGAGTGTGTTTGTGGCTAAACAGGATAGCTGTTTTAGCCTGCTAGTACTAATATTCAACCTTATTAACACTAATACTCATATCTCTCTCCTCACTTGTATCATAGGTAGCCCCTCCCTTGCCTAGCTTCCTGTGGTTCCCAAGACCTGACAGCGCCCATCAGGACCACAAAAGAAAACTAAACCTGCAGCCTCAACTCTTCTTAAAAATCAGGGTAAACACAAAGCATTAGTACCCTATTCAGAGAGAACTATACTGTCCTTGTTAAGAACCTGACACTCTTGAAGACTTTAATAATACAAAGCCTGTAAAAATTGTATCTTTATAAATTCAGCACTAGTAACTCCATTGTGTTGAGTTATTCTACTGGAAATTGTTACCTTTAAGACCCTGCAAAATCTCCTGGCAGTGTAGGCCCGCTTAAGCCTCGCTCGCTGGCTCCGCTCCCCTCCCTGCCCCCTTATCCCACCCACCCCCAGTATCCCTACTTTCATAGCTACAAATAGTCCCTCCCACTTTCCCACTTAACAAATCCAAGGCTCCCTTGTCAAACTCCATAACTCCTCCCACCCCAAGGCCCAACCCTCTAACAAACCTCACACAAAGTCTCTTCCCCCACTTGATACCTACTTCCCTACTTCAGTATGGCAAATTTCACTTATACTATTACCCCCATCATAATTATACTTCTCATCACTACCTATATCCTAACAAAATATGAAAACCAAACTCTTATAGGCATTCCTTTCCCTAAGTGCCACACTAACTTCCAATTCATTCTCCATGACAGTTATATACCACCCTCAATCTACCAGGACAAAAATATATCCCCCAAAATAGTCCACCCCACACTTAAACACCCTAAAATTCCACATAACAAAACTAATCTCAAAATACTATTTAAACTACAAAGATTTTTAGTTTACTTGAAAAATTGTATTAACATCGATGGAGATATTCACCCAAACCCAGGTCCCACCACTATGCCAATCTCTAATCCCCATAATTTAACCCGAAAATCTACTGACTCCTTCTAATACTACACTTGAACCTAAGAAGCATTAACAACAAAATTCACAACCTTCATGCCATCATAGCTAGTCATTCCCTGACATCATGTGTCTAACGAAACATGGCTAAAACCCACTACTAAGAATGAAGAGATCCTCCCACCCGGGTACAATATTCTCAGGGCTGATCGTGCAAAGAAAAAAGGTGGAGGAATAGCTATTATGTTTAAAAATAAACTAAACATCCTTAAGAACCAAGTACAACCTCCCATGATCTCAAACCTAGAAATTATAGCCCTACAGATCTGCCTAAACACTCAAAAACGCATCAACCTTATTGTAACCTATATCCCACCAGGGAAGAACACAGAAAACCTGGAGCAATCCCTGAGATGGCTAGCCATCAACTACCCACAAGAAACCATAGTTCTTGGGGATGTCAACATTGACTGGTCTCTCTTTTCTACCCATACAACTCCACAACCTATTAACCTACATGGTTTTTCCCAAAATATCCTATCCCCAACCAGAATAGGCAACTCACTTCAAAAAGAAAGTATAATTGACTGGATCCTTACTAATAGAGACTCTAATAACTACACCACTGGTACCCTTCCCTGTGACCTCAGCGATCACCTAATAACTTATATCATTAAACATAAATGCCCAACTTCTAACACCCCTATATAGATTAATCAGAAACAAAAAAAATTCGTCCTCAATTATTTCTTGCTGACCTGAAATCCTGCAACTGGACCATATTAAAGACTCTTCCACTAGAAGAGAGTGTGTCCCACTTCAATGACACGTTCCTTAAAATACTTGACTCACATGCTCCACATAGACAAATTAGAACCAAAACTCGCATAGCACCTTGGCTCACTACTGATACTAAATCCAAAATCAAACTTTGTGACCTAGCCTGGGACAAATGGAGAGCCACAAAAACCCCCCAAGACCGTTGTAAATTTCAACAACTAAGAAATGCCACGAAAACTGCCATAACCCAAGACAAAAAACAATATTTCTGCAGCCTCCAGCAAAAACACCAGAACAACCCAAAAAAATTCTGGGCAGGCTTTAACAACCTTCTGCACCCAGGCAAAACTTCCACCCCAACCCCTGAGAAAGTCTTGGAGAAAGGCCAAGAAGAAGTAGCCAACACCTTTAACTCCTTCTTCACTGAGACTATCCAAACCCTAGCCAGTCACCTTACCTCCACTTCCCCACCTGCTGCTAAACTGCAACGTGACAACCCTACCCCTTTAATTTAAAGCCAGTCTCTTCCTCCTATGTACGCTCCTCCTAAAAACTCAAACCAACTACCCTAGCGGCTGACCACCTTCCTGGAATTCTTACAAATTGCATCTGATGAAATAGCCTACCCCATAACAATCCTAATAAATAGAACTATAACTGAGATGAACATTCCCTCCATTTGGAAGACTTCCTATATCATTCCACTTCACAAAGGAGGTACCTCCCTGGAAATGTCAAATTATAGACCAATAGCCATTCTGTCCCCGATAGGAAAATCATGGAAAGATGCATCCACAAACAACTTCTTCACTATCTGACCTCTAATAATCTCTTGTCCAATGCCCAGCATGGTTTTCGCCCGCACCATAGTACAACTACTGCCCTCCTTTCCTTTATTGACTCAATCAACAACAATCGCAATAGCAAACTCATATCATCTGCCCTCTTTCTGGACCTATCAAAAGCATTCGATATGGTCAATCATCAATTCCTTCTCAACATCCTTGAAACCCTACGTCTGGACACTCCAGCACTAAACTGGTTCAAGGCCTACCTCACTGGTAGGCAACAAGCTGTCCTATGGCAAAACAGAATATCAGGACTGCTCCGAATACCATAGGCGTTCCTCAGGGCTCGATACTGGGCCCACTTCTGTTTTCCATCTTCATAAATGACCTTCAATCAGTCATCCCTAAATCCACCTGCATACAATATGCCGACGACTCCACCTTAATCTGCTCCGACGTCTCCCCTCGAATCTCCAAATGACCACACAACATTGTTTTTCACTAGTTGAAAAATGGTTCACTGACTTAAAACTTCTACTTAACCCAGCTAAAACCAAACTATTACTTTTCTTCCCCAACGTCTTCTCACCTCTAGGTAAAGAACTCCCAAACACTAACAACATAACCTTTCATATTAAATCCAATAATGGGACCCTCATAACCCCTGTCACCAGTACCAAACTGCTAGGTGTCACTATTGATCATAAGCTCAAATTTGACATACACATTACCCAAACAGTTAAGTCTGTTAACAAAAAACTAGAATCTATGTACAGAATTAAAACTTCCTAACTCCCACTACCAAATTAACTATTGCTCGCACCCATCTCCTCTCTTCCCTCCTCTATGCTTCCCCGATCCTCTCTTTTCACAATAAACATGAACTTAACATGCTCTCTCTTGCCTATAACCACATTGCCAGATTTATTACAGGTTCCCCTTATCGAACCCATCATTGCCTTAATCTGCGAAGACTTGGCTGGTTGGAACTGCCAAATCTCCTCAAACTTAGCCAACTCGCGAAGCTTATAAAATAATCAACCATCCTGATAGAACTCCCTCACTGTGCAAAATTCTCACTCCATATACTAACCTCAACAGTCTCCGATCATCAAACAGCATCCAGATCCTAACCATTAAAGCAAAAAACTCAGGTGGGGATGCCCTTTACGCCAATTCCATTGGCAAGCAGTGGAACTCCTGCCAAACAACCTTAGACTTACTACTGCTCAATCATTTCAAAGCTAACCTTAAAGAATATCTCTCCACACAATGGACATGCCCATGTCGTGAACCTGACTAACTACATATCTCATAACTTCTAGTTCCACTTCCTAGCCCATTTCCCTAATTGCAGATCTCTAAAATTTCTCTTTCCTTTTAGTAATAAGGAAAATCTCTGATTTCAGTCTATTTTCCAGTATCTGTAACGAAATCAATGTTTTGTGTATAATTTCCTGTCTGTCCTTTTGTCTTATATAACATCTATGTAAATTTTCATTCCTGCATATGTAAGCTATATTCTCTTGTTGTAACAATACTTTGAATCTTGCAATTTAATTATGTACTTCTATTGTGTATTGGAGCTTTTCTCCTCGGGCCTCTACTGAAAACGGATATGTATCCAGCTAGACCAGCCCGGTTAACAAATGTAAAATAAATAAATAAATAATTAATTAATTCAACATATAAAATATTGCATGATAACTATAAGAATCAACCAGAAGTGCTTAGAAAGGATTGGGGGGAGAGACTGAATAAGCAATTTACAAAGAAACAGTGGAAGGGTGTATATATATGCCTCCCATATATGAAACAAAATCTAAAGGATTTAGGATGTTTGCTTGGAAATGTTTACATAGATAATTTTATACCCCAAATAGATTCCAGAGAATTTTTCCTCAGGTAGACATCAAATGTTGGAGGTGTGACAGGGAAGAAAATGGTAATTGGGAACATATTTTCTGGGAGTGTGGTGAGTTAGTGGACTTTAAGGATTCCCTGCGGGATGGACTGTCAGAGATGTTTGGTGGGCAGATTAGTGTGATGAAGGAGATAATTTTTCTGAGCTATGATACAGAATCATAATTGCCTAAACATGGTAAGGCCTTACTGTGTCTAATTATGGTGGCTGCCATAAAAAGAATTATTAGAAAATGGAAATCAAAATCTGAACCAACTATACTAGAAGTCATGAATATAGTAGCAGAGATAAAAAGTACAGTTGTGTACCTACCATAAATGTATTCACTGTTGCAGTCATTACAATTGGGTTATCCTGCTGGCAGGCTACTCACAGTCGGCCTGAGTTCCAAAGTCTAGGTCCGGCGTCGGTTGCTGTCACCTCCTCCCTGACGTCAGTGCGCCAGGGGTATAAAAGATACAGCTGACGCCATTTTCTTCAGTTTTTCTTGCCCCAGATATCAGGTGCCCCTAAAATGGTAGGCTCACTAATGCCAAAAAAGCATGCATAACCAAAAAACAACTTTTCCTTCATCTACAAGCAAATAAACCACATATAGAGAAGTACAGATAAGTCCCAGCAAGAAAAAGGGGGATGGAGGGAGGGTAACGTGGACTGCAACAGTGAATACACTCGAACATCTACATTTATGGTAGGTACACAACTGTACTATGTTCATCATGTTTCACTGTTGCAGTCATTACAATTGGGTTGAATCTTGTCTGATGAACATAATCAAGTGATTAACACTGACACCAACAAATAAAGGGTATAAGAGGCTCTAGTTGAATTGAGTAGGTTATGGTTGGGGTAATTAGTAATACTTTTAGAGCTTTCAACACATAATGGTTTTATTTTGTCTTTTTGGAAGACATATTAGGTACAATGGTGTAGTATTTTGATGGAGCCCAACTTTTTTACCTTTGTTAAGCCTGCTTGGATTGATGTAAATGCATAGATTTAATCCAGGTCTAGAATTTTTGAATATATCTTTTTATATCTTTTTTATCTTTTCATATATTTTTTTTCTATATTTGTAGATATATGGTTTTGTAAGTTTGCACTTTGAATAGTCGATTGCAAAGTCTTGGTTCAGCAGTATGTTTATGTTTTTATTAGAAGGATGTTTTAGGAAAAGTTTTTAAAAAGTAGTTGATCACATGGTCACAAGTATTTAAGCAATTAACACATTGATTAAGTTGCTTTAAATGTATTTAAAAGGACTGGTTGGTTATTTAAACTGTGTTTTAATTTAAGTGTTGGTCTGAGGAAGCTGGCGTATTATAGCCGGTGAAAGCACTTACCATTTTGGATTAAAGGAGTCTTGTCAGGGAAGTTCGCTTGTTTGTGAATTGGGTTGAATCCCAAAGCTATTGTTGGGAGGCTGGTGCTAAATAGGATTAGGAGAGGCTATCAGGCGCTGCAGAACTGCAGTGGCAAAGCCTGCCCTGGATTTAGAATAGAGAGGTAAGTGATAGTGCTTTGTAAAGGTATGCACTGAACTCCAAGTTGCAGCCTCTAAGATGTCTTTGGTTGGTACTCCTCTGAGGAAGGCTGCTGAAGTGGCTGCTGCTCTGGTGGAATGTGGCCTAATGTCCTTAGGCACTGATTTGCCATGCTGTGAATAGCAGAAACGAATGCAGTGGCCTATCCACTTTGAAATAGTCTGCTTTGAGATAGGCTTTCCTTGTGATCCTGCAGCATATGCTACTAGAAGTTGGTCAGTCTTTCTGAAAGCTTTGTTTCTGTCCAAGTAGAAGCGTAGCTGTCTGTGAATGTCCAAAGAATGAAGAAGTCTCTCACCCTTATTCTGTGGGTTTGGGTAAAAAGTTGGCAAGTGAATTGTTTGGTTAAGGGCAACACTGTTCACTACCTTAGGCATAAATGTAGGGTTTGTCCTCAGAGAAACCCTGTCAGGATGGAAAATGATAAAAGGTTCCACAGCCATGAGTGCCTGTAACTCTGAGACTCATCTAGTGGAGGTTATTGCTAGGAGCAGAGCTGTTTTCCAGGATAAGAATTTTATATCAGCTGCAGAGGCTGGCTCAAAGGGAGGCAGTGTAAGTTTTTCCAAGACATAGTTGAGGTCCCATGTAGGTATTGGTGCTCTCCTTGGGGGTCTTATGTTTTTGGCCCCTCTGAGCAACTGCCTTAGTAATAGATGAGAAAAAATAGGTGGTTCTGTATCGTAATGAACTGAAATGGCAGAGGCATGAATTTTAATGGATGAAAAGGAAAGGCCTTTATCCAGCATCTCAGTTAAGTATTGCAAAATCTGAGGAATATTTGGAACAATTCTGTCAATACCTTGTGCCTGGTTCCAAGCACAGAATCTCTTCCATTTTTCTGCATAATGTTTTCTGGTGCTAGGCCTCCTGGCCTCCAAAATAACATCCATAACTGCTTTAGAAAGAGGTGTGTCTTGAATGGCTACATTATCCGCCATGCTGCCAGGTTTAGGGTCCTGAGTTGGCTGTGCAGTATCTGACTGTCTTGTTGAGTCAATAAGTGAGGAATTTGAGGGAGTATCAAAGCTGGGCATTGGGACAAGCTCTTTAGGATTGGGTACCAGTACTGGCGGGGCCAGTCTGGAGCAATCAGAATAATTTTTGGCTTCTCTTGCCTGACCTTGAGGAGTACCTTGGGGAGGACAGGCAGAGGAGGAAAGGCATATACTGTTAGGTTTTTCCAGCTGAAAGATAGAGCATTCACTTTCCATGCTTGTTTGTGATAAGTCCTTGTGCAAAATCTTTGAGGTTGGCAATTGTGAGGAGAGGCAAATAGGTCTATGTCCGGGCATCCCCAGTTTCTTGTTATCATGCTGAAGACTTGTGGATCCAATTTCCACTCATGGGGATCCATTAGGTTTCTGCTTAGTTCATCTGCCAGAGTATTTATTCTTCCTGGCAGGAATTGTGCTTGCAGATGTAGTTGGTTAGTCAATGCTGTGTCCCATACGTTCATGGCTAGTCTCCAGAGGGGGTAGAAATGTGTGCCCCCTTGCTTGTTTATGTACCACATGACTGTGGTATTGTCCGTCTTTATCAGTAGTTGTCCTGGATGAAGTATATCCTCGAAGGCTGTCAAGGCATTTTGAACTGCTAGCATCTCTTTTTGATTGATATGTAGATGCATTTGACTTGCAGACCATGTGCCCTGAATACATCTTCCTGCCATATGGGCCCCCCAGGCATAATCTGATGCATCTGTTGTTAATGTCTGCCTGGCTGTGGGTAAGGTGAATGGCTGTCCCGTGTTGTGGTGACAGGCTTTTTCCCACCATCAAAACTCCTGTTGCAGGCAGGGAATGAGGGTAATTATTGTTTCCAGGCTGTGGCAATGTTGAGTCCAAACACTTTTTAGATACCATTGAAGTTTCCTCATATGCAGTCTTGCATATGGAATTAGCAGAATGCAGGATGCCATGAAGCCCAAAGCCTGCAGAATTTTTCTTGCAGATAACTGGGTCTTTGTTGCCAACATTTTGAAATAAGTAGTCAGTTGTCTGTGTTTGTCTGGTGTGGGATAAGCCATCTGGGCAGTCGTATTTAAGCTTTCACCCAGGAATATTATCTCTTGAGAGGGTACGAGTTTTGATTTCTTTTTGTTTACTGTGTACCCTAGGCCTGCTAGTAATGTTTTTACAAACGCCAGATGCTGTAGTAGAGTGTCCTTGTTCTCTGCTTGAATAAGGCAGTCGTCCAAGACTGCAAAAATCAATTACTGGTGCCAGGCACTTTGTGAAGACCCTGGGTGCAGTAGATAAGCCAAAGGGCAGTGCAGAGAATTGGTAATGCATTGAGCCAGCTATAAATATGAGGTATCATCTGCAGGATTGTCTGACTGGGACATGCAGGTATGCCTCTTTTAGGTTTACAGTCACAAGCCAAGCCTTCTTGCCCAGAATGGGCAGAAGCTACTGCAGAGTTAACATTTTGAATTTTGGAATGTCCAGGAATGTGTTCAGGATAGACAGGTCCAGTATTGGTCTCCAGGTTTTGTCCTTTCTGGGCACCAAGAATAGTCTTGAGTAAAATCCTTGTCCCTGCTCTTGCTGTGGTACTTGCTGAATGATTCTCATGTCCATGAGGGATGAAACTTGTTTTTGTGCCTCTGTCCATTGATTGTGTGGCAGGTCTGGCATACCGTTTGGCCTTGGCAGGGTGTGTAAATGGAACCTGTAGCCCTAGGATACGATATTTAAGACCTATTTGTCCTGGTTGATCATATGCCAATTTTGAGCAAAAAGTGCTAGTTTCCCCCCCCAAGGGAGCTGCCAGAAGATACGTGCTTGGTGCTGGCAGGGAAAAGTCATTGAGACCGTTTCCTGTATGGCTGTGATTTTTCTTCTCCGCTTTTGGAAGTAGAAGCACCCCATTGTTTAGGCCTGTATGAGCCTTGGGACTGTGATCTGCCTCTGGGGCATCTGTATCTACCTCTTTGTGGCCTGTCTGACACTGGAAAGGATCAATTCTTTGCAGGCCAGTTCCTGCTAAATCTGGGAGGCTGTACCTGTAAGAAATCCTTGACTGTTTGCATAGATTTAGCTTTGTCCTCCATTTTCTTCAAAACCTCTTCTGCTTTAACACCAAACAAGGTATCATGTTGTAATGGAAAAATTGTAATTTTGCTTTAACATGATCGGGCAGATTCTGTTCTTTTAACCAAGCATTTCTCCTAATGACAGAACCTGTAACAACAGCCCTGCAAGAGGCCTCTAGAGAATCAAAACCACATTGCAAAGTATGCTTTACTACTTGTTCAGCTGCATGCAATAAATCCTGCATTTCTTTGTTTTCTGCACATTCTGAATTTATCAATATTTTTTGTTTAAGCAGTGACATTAGATATTGCTGATATTTAAGCATATGAAATTGACAATTTAAAGCTCTTACAGCCAAGGTAGCAGAAGTATAAATCTTTTTCCCCCATCTGTCCAGGGCCCTTGAGTCCCTATCAGAGGGTATATGTTTTTTTTGCAGTGGACGCCTTGACCCCTTTGGGACCGTGAGAGATTGTTTTTGGGTCTGCAGCAGGGTTTTTATAAAGACATTTATGTGAATCAGGAACCCTGTAGTATCTGTCTGGCTTAACAGGAGCTGGAGGCAAAGAGTCAGGAGACAGTCCGGACTCTGAAAACACATCATCTACAATGTCTAAAACAGGAGGAATAGCAAGGGGGCTGTGCTGAGGCAATAAAAGGAAGTCTCTGAGCCTTTTCTTGGATTCTGAGTAATCTTGGCTCTCCCAGTGGAAATGCTCCCTCATAGTATGCAGGGTTTCCCCAAAAGAATAATCCTCAGGAGGGGAGGCGGAAGGAATAGATTCTTCAGCATCAGAATCCTCATAGGGAGGAAGAGAATATTCCTTGTCAGAAGAGGAATCAGAGGAAATGGAAACCTGATCTGAAGATGTATATTCTATCTCTTGCCTAGGCCTCTTATCAAGAGGGGGATAGGAACCCCTTATCAAAGTAATTAGGTCTTCGGCCATTTTAAGCATCTGTTTTTTAGGCATGGAGGCCTGTCCAGGAGAATGCTGTACTTGTTTATTTGTCTTTAGAGCTGCTTTAGAATTTGCCTTTGAAGCTGAAGTTGGTTTTACATATAACTGTGTAGGCCTGAAAACACCCTCAGAAGCCGATGCCTGCTCAGCGGCTCCGGACCCATCTGAGGGAATAGTTTCCGAGTGTCCAATACCTTGAGTTTCCAGTGGCCTATTCAGCTCCACATGGGAGTCAGAAGCGGCCTGTGGCTCTGAGGTAGCGGGCGTCAGGAGCTGCGAAAGTGCCTCACTGAGAACCGGCGAACCAGCGACAGGCCTAGCGAAAGCCTCATCATCAGTTTTGGACCTCAGGTGCCTGTCCTTTTCTTTGCGCTTTTTATAAACTCTGGTAGTCAGTTGCTCCAACGGCATTATATAGTTAAATCTTCTGCTAAAATAATGAAATGCAAAATCGTACCAACGCTTAATAGTGCGTTGGTTAAATCTAGCACAAAACCGACAACTAGCAACGTCGTGGTCAGGGCCTAGGCAAGGAAAACAGTAAGAATGAAAATCCTTATGCGGTATTTGCTTCCCAGAAGAAATACAATTATTAATTTTTTCTGACACCGGTCTGGAGCAAGAAAAAAGTTTCCCCGATGGGGTACTTAGCTTTAATGAAGACTTCGGATCTGAAATTCGAATTTGAAAATCTCAGGAGTCGGCCGACCAGCACTTGCGAACGTCTTTTGCTTTGGGCACCGTGCTGCAAGAAAGACTGGAGAAAATGGCATCGGCTGCATCTTTTATACCCCTGGTGCACTGACGTCAGGGAGGAGGCGACAGCAACCGACGCCGGACCTAGACTTTAGAACTCAGGCCCACTGCGGGTAGCCTGCCAGCAGGATAACCCAATTGTAATGATTGCAACAGTGAAACACGATGAACATCAATTAGAACTGAGATTGTTTAGAAAAGGGTAGGAGTAAACTGCATAGGACAAAATTGAAATTGTGGGAACAATACATACAGAGGAGGAATGAGGCTTAAAAGAAGGCAGGACTTAAATGAGCTATGTAATGTCTGACTGAAAATGATTGGTATATTATAAGTGAGGTATAAAGTTTACAACTGGGAGTGTTCAATAGAATTTGTGCTGTAAAATGCTTGCAACTAGGATTGTGTCTTTGGGGTTTGTTTTCATTTATATAAATGTATGATTGCCTATGGTTTAATAAAGATGTTTCTTGTTTCAAAAAAGGTCAGGAATTGAATAATTTATGTAATGTTGCTTGGGTTATATGATATATAGCAACATATGTGAAGTATGTTTCTAAACATAAACTTGTTAATACAGTTTAATTACTTTTATATAAATGTAAATTTCCCTACATCACAAGTGATAATTCATTTAAGGTATTTAATAAAATAAAATAGCAATGTGATTGTCTTCCTCCAAACCTAAGAATCCTGTCTTATCCTCAAAATCAAACCCATCTTTTCCTACCTTCATTGTTCACATACTTTCCCAGGTAGTAACATAACCTGTACCAAAAGATTAAAAAGAAAGGAGTCTATTCAAAATTATTTCTGATACCCATGAATGAGGAAACCTGGATACCTGTTTTGGACCTGGTTTCCCTAAATCTCCATGTCAAGGTTTCAAAATCTTCAAAATGGTGACTGCACAGTCACTTTCCCCTGATTCCTCCTCTAATTTTCTTTGTAACTTTGGATTTAAAAGATGTAACCCCCCACATACCCATTCACATAAACTTCAGATGCTTTTTAAAATTATCTATTTCTGGCTCACATTTTCAGTTCTTTTCTTTACCCTTTGGTTTCTCCACAGCACCAATGGTATTCACAAAGTATTTAGCACCACTGATTGTTTTTTTTTTCTTTTTTTCTTTTTAAAGTTAACAAGAAATTCACTTACTTCCCTGCTTGGGTGATTGCCTTATTTTTGCAGACTACATTCAAAACTGTCAGGAATCTCTGGGTCTATATTACAAGATCAAATGCTTAGGTGATCAAACACCTAAACATCGAACTTGTAATATCGAAAGCAAAAAATGTCCGATTTAATGCAGGGAAAGATTTCCCTTGGCTGTTCGCTGGATTTTGCCATTTTGTCTACTGTAGAGTGATCTCGGAGTTGGTATATTTAGTTAGGGGCGGTGTGCCACTTAGTTTGGCTGTAAAGTTATTTTTTTTTCTGTGGCTGACTGATGTGTTTTCTGCGCAGTTCGACGTTTTTGGGTTCGATATTACAAGTTCGATGTTTAAGTGTTCGATCACTTTAGCATTCGATTTTGTAATACAGACGTGGAATCTTTCCTCTTTCAGAAATTTACTTCAGAACTTAGGTTTTCAGTACAATCTGGAAAAATTATTTTTCGTTCCTTCTCAGAAAATAATTCTTGTAGGATGCCTACTAGACAGTTCAAAAATGAGGGCATTTATGTGTTTTTTACAGTTTTTAGTAGAATCTAGAACAGATGCTGCCATTAAAAAGGTATAATTAATAGAGCATATAAAATATTGCATGATAAATTTAAGAATCAATCAGAAGAAGTTAGAAAAGATTGAGAAGAGGGATTGGATAAGCAATTCACAAAGCAACAATTGGAGGATATATGTATGCCTCCCAAATATGCAACAAAATCTAGAAGATTTAGGATTTTTGCTTGGAAATGTTTACATAGATATTTTTATACCCCAAGTAGACTCCAGATAATTTTTACTGAGGTAGACAGCAAATGTTGGAGGTGTAACGGGGAAGAAAGAGGTACTTGGGAACATATTTTCTAGTAGTGCAGTGGATTGGTGGACTTTAAGGATTATGTGCAGGATGCACTATCTCTGAGATGCTGGGTGGACAGATTGGTGTGATGAGGACGATGATATTTTCTGAGCTGTGATACAGAATTGGAATTGCCTTTTTGTCATATTAGATGCTGACTTGTGCAGTACAGTGTGTATGACCTCATGAACAGCTGGTAGGATTAGCTCTTCACCAGTGCTATGTGTTTTTTCTGATTTAGCAATCAGTAAGGAAATGTGAGAGGTGTGCAACCTATCATCTTCTTGTTTGGATGTTGCCGAAAACATACCTGCCAATGTTGGTTATTTCAAAATTTTTTTCTTTAACTGCTTCAAAATATGACAAATCCTATCTGCATGAATGTTTATTAAATGTTCTGCTAGTTTTGAAGGCTTCATAGATTCATCCGAAAAAAAGTTTTGGCAAATCAGGCACACTGGTAATGTTTTCTTTGTAGGCGAATGAATACAGCCATATTTCAAATATTTGATATCATATTGTCTACATTTCTTCTTGGGTTCAGCCATGATATTATCTGTAAAAAGAGTTAAATTTACATATGTTAACATGCAAATTTATCACGTACTTAAACCAAAATATTTTTTAATATTTTATTAAATATAAAAATACTCGCTGTTTTATTGGAGCAACAATAAGTTGCTTTGTATGTGATCCATGTAGGTTAGGTACTGACTAGGTATCGACAAGGTATCCAATATGCACTAAAATTTTTAGGTTCTTATTGCATTTGTAAGCGTTGTCGCCTCACAGTAAGACGTTGTCCTGTTCGATTCTCAGCTAAAGCATCTTCTGTGTGGAGACGTGCGTGAATGGGCGTACCTTCGTTGAAGGTTGTGCGTCAGGGCTGGCAACTCAGCACGTAAAAAATCTACTGCCAATCATTAGCGGACCGGAGTTCCGCTGTGGCGACCCCTAACCGGGAAAAGCCGAAAGACACAACATTGCACTTGTAACACACATGAAATTATGAACTGCATGTTACACAATTCAGAAACAATCTAAAACTGATTTCATACGTATCACATAATGTATGCTGACCCCTTAACCTGCAAACAAAAGCCTTCATCTTTTAAATCCATGTCTCTTTGAAGCTCTTCAGATAAAACAAATTACAATGATGTAGCATTCTCATGACTGCAACCCAAGATGTAAAACACACTACCCAAACAAGTAAAGTAAGCATCTTCTCTCCATTAAGTGGATCTGCAACACATATTCATTAAATAAAAACACTCCAAATTATGCAAAACATGATGTTTTATACACTTGAATATCTCACATCTGGAAAACCCATTCAAATTATGATACAGAATCTATGCTATATTCTGACTAAAACCATGAAACTGCTTTTTATCATTATGTCTTGCTGTAGCTGTCATGTATTCATTTATTCAATTTCAGTACCCACTCTATCAGTTCAGGGCTGAAAGCAGACCAAACCTACTTCTACAAGTAACTGACTCTTGGCATGAATCAATTCTGGATATGACCCCAGACTGTCTGAATATGTACCCCCCACATACACACACAGGTACATACCTGGGGTAGTTCTGAGTACAGACAATGCACCTACTCTGTTGGTCTTTGTCTTTAGAATATATGAGGAAACCACAGCCCCAAGAATTAACTGACATGGACCCAAACTTGTTTACCAAATCACATCACCAAGTACTGTGAGTCAGCAATGCTAACCACTGCATTAGGAGGGTGGTCTAATGGTTAAGGTGTTTACCTTACAAACACAATGTACAGAGTTTGAATCTCACAGGGGATAATTGGCTAGGCTTAAAATGGCTCGCAAGGGCAGTTAGCCTAGTATTAACCTATGAACCATACTGCCTCAGTTTCCTTCTTTCGTACACTAATATAAACATTGGTTTTATAAAAAATAATTACCTACTACTGCAGCTCAAGTGCTACCAAAGCTGTGTTTTTTAGTTGGCCATTACTTTTTTCTCACTTCCAACTACACCTTGTTACAACATGTTACAATACTTTTATTCTGCTGTATATGCAGTCCTTCAATATGCAATGACTGTGTTTAAATTACTGCTCTATGAGGAAGGTGAAAAAATGAAGGTAGATAAAAAACCAATCTGTCACGTCAGTGACAGTTTACTTCCTAGCCTCCAGTCCTTGCGCACAACTTACCATTATGTATTCTGCTTACTGTGACAGTTTTTTTCCTGCTAACTTACAAGAAACATTGGAATGGTGCAAGAAGAAGGAAGGCATTCAGTCACTGTGTGCATCAGGGCAGACTGCAGTGATTGTATAGACATAGATAAGGAGACTATACTAGCCATAACTTAAACTAAATATGTAAGTGGGTGTTATTTATCTATCTATATATATTATATATATATATATATATATATATATATATATATATATATATATATATAGATAGATATAGATATATACATATATATATATATATATATATATATATATATATATATATGTATGTAGGTCTACTTTGGAAGACCGAAATACCACAACACTGACTTTCACAATCCCGAGACAAGAAGGTCGACAAGATCAGAAAGCCGATGTCCCAGAACACCAACTGTGAACTCCAGGTAAGTAACCACTTGTCCAAAAAAATATAAAATTAAACCCAAAGCAACTTAAACCCACCGATGTGGAGGGCTTTGCCCCCCCAACTAAATATACCAACTCTGAGGTCGCACTACTGTGCGGATAAGGGGCAAAGTTCAACACGGTGACCAAGTGGTTAATTACCTGGAGTTCACAGTCAGTGTTCTGGGACGCTGTTTTCTGATCTTGTCAGCCTTCTCATTTGTGGATTGTGAAAGTCAGTATATTTGGGTCTTCCGAAGTAGACACATGCATATCTATATACACTTATAAACACACACACTGCGAGCTTTTGGGCTGGTTCCTGCAAGAGCTTTTGCGTTGCAAGGTGGTCAGGCAAACGAGAAGGTTACTCACACTGGACAGGTGTTTGAAGAAGGCGATTATAGAAAAGTAAGATTCGTTGGTCGGCAAAAAGAGGTAAATGAACGTTTTGCTATTAACTTGGTTGCAGAAGAACCACCCATTGAAGTAGAGGAGAATGTAACATCTTGCAATGGTGGTGGAGGTCCTCTTGGACATCCTAGAGTATATATTAACTTGGACAATGATTCTAAATTTGGAACGTGTGGTTATTGTGGACTGCGATTTAAAAGGAAACATCATCACTGAAAAGAAGCAGCTTTTTTGTTCTAATAATTTCAATTAATCAATTGATGGTCAACGTTATATATACTGTGTTAACTGAATGTACTGATTGTCTGAAGAAGTCGAGAATCTGACGAAAATGCATACTGTCCGTTATCAGAGGATTAAGGTGTTTACATGTTTTTTCGTGGCTGGTGACAGCCTTGGCTGCTTGGTTTTGGAATAAAGAGCTTTGGCTGACTTCCTGGTGGCGATTGTTTCGTTTCGTGGTTGCCTTTTGACTAAGTAACCACTTGTCCAAAAAAATATAAAATTAAACCCAAAGCAACTTAAACCCACCGATGTGGAGGGCTTTGCCCCCCCAACTAAATATACCAACTCTGAGGTCGCACTACTGTGCGGATAAGGGGCAAAGTTCAACACGGTGACCAAGTGGTTACTTACCTGGAGTTCACAGTCAGTGTTCTGGGACGCTGTTTTCTGATCTTGTCAGCCTTCTCATTTGTGGATTGTGAAAGTCAGTATATTTGGGTCTTCCGAAGTAGACACATACATATCTATATACACTTATAAACACACACACACACATATATATATGTATATATATATATATACATATATATATATATATACATATATATATATATATATATGTGTGTATATATATATATATAAATATATATATATATATATATATATATATATATATTTATATATGTATATATATGTATATATATATATATATATATATACATACACACACACACTCCAATTAATTGAAGTTTGTTATTGTCAACATATTTATGTTTATAGAGTTACTATTAGAACAACGAAAACGCATTTTGTCGAATGTATTTTTGTCAACACATGTAGGACGAACAGGCAAAACAGCGAAGTGGCTGTTCAGTGAATTCTTTCTCTGGGAAAGGAGTCTCTTGACCGCTTTGTTGCTTTGCCGTGTTCTGAAGTGTAGTGTGGTCCCTTGTCCGGTATAGCTCCTGAGCGTGAATGTGCAACAGTTACTGACCTTAGGGTTAGGGTGCCGGTTAAGGTAAGTGCATATGTATGGAAGTGTTTACTGTTTTTTTTTTCGTTAGATGTATGGTTGGGTTAAGTGCATATGTGTATTTAGTTGTTTACTGTTTTTTTTGGGGGGGGTATAATTAGGGTTATGGCATGTGTGTATGTGTTTGGAAGTATTTAATGGTTTTTTTTTTGGGGGGGGGGGGGGGTTGGAACAGTGATTTCTTTCCCTAGGAAAGAAATTGCTGTTCTGTGGTTTCAACATTTTCAGCTTTCACTGAAAATGTGTCGATGAAACATCGTTCTCTGTTTTCAGCATTCGGTGTTTCAATATAGACCTGTGTTTATATATACATACGTTCCTAATGAATTTAAGATTATTATTATTGCTATTATTTTTATATTTATTGCTGATTCTACCAGAAACACAGTAACTTGACTTAAAAATCCAGTTATAAACAATGGTTTTGTCTTCTGACAACTGTGTTCAGTTTCTGCAGCAGAAATACACATCTATTCTAGAATTATCTGTGATGTCTGAACATCACTCTTCAGGATTCTTGCTGCCTCCACTATCATAATAATCAAGAAGAATCTTGCAAAACAAGGATAAATTATTACTTTCAAAAGTGGACTACAATATGTACCTTAACCAGCTGTGACATGAAATATGTATATCTTAAGGGACTCAGGCAGATTTAGCTTTTGTTAAAACAAATATTTAGAACACATTTAAGAAATCCCGCATTTGTGAATTCAAATGATCATTTGAGCCCTGCAATGAAGTTCCAATTCTGCCAATAAAACAATAGTGAATCTGCACCTTAGCCTGATAATTGTGCTGCACATGCAAGTAAAGATGCAGCATATATATATATATATATATATATATATATATATATATATATATATATATATATATATATATAAAATATGCGGCTCTAATTTTAGCTGTAAACCCAGGTGCCTAGATGTTGCTGTGTCATAATATGAATAAATCACTGAAGTCATGACAGAAATGAGAACTGCCAAAAATGCATACTTCACAGAGAGAGACACCAGGTATGGTATTTCTTACCTTTGTAAGCTGCACTACACACTATGATGAGAATTATATGCAGATCCACATTGTATTGTACAGTGAACAAGTCATAACATGCACATATTCCTGGCGATGCAGGCTGGACTTATCACTTAAAATCCCGATCACTTGAAAGTGCGAGCCCACCAACAATTTGCTTATTAAGACCTCTTGCCGGCCTTGAATGGTGATCACTAAGATGTGGCAATGCATGACTGTATATGTGCATAGTTAAGTGCAGAAGTGTTTAAAAAAAATTTAATTATACATTTTTTTCAGCACTTAATTGTTGTGCTTTATGATCTCACCGCCCTCTTACTTTTATTAAAAGCCCCTCTTTTGCTCCAGAGGTCACTACTGCCCCCAGGATCATTCTACCACCCTTCAGTGGGGGGTGGTACCACCCACTTTGGGAATCACTGATCTAGATGGACTCAGCAAAAATAATATTAGTCACATCCTTGCTCAGACAGTGGTGCTCCCTTCTTTTAAAAATGGCCAAGTGCAATTGCACCAAATTTCTTCACTCAGGGTAAAGGGTCTCTGATTCACTCAACCAAAACATTCTTTATATGACAGCCTGGATGATGGAATTCTAATCCCTCTCAGGCATCTATTCTATTTGGAAATGCAGAAGGTATTAAAGAAGGCTATGAAACCTGCTAGTAGAAAATAGCATTTGGCCAGGTGGTGGAAATTTTCCTGCCTGATGCCATAAAAAGAACCAAAACGCATTAAAAGCAGAAGCTCCTCTGGTTCTTCAATGTCTGTGTGAATTATAGAAATCTGGCCTTTCCTATTCATCTATTAAGATTCATCTTTTGACCATTTCTGCCTGTCTGCCTCCTTTCTTCCTTATCTCAAGTAAAACCGTTTTTGAAAGGGATACTACGTATTCGTCCTTCTAGAAAACAGGCAACGACTGGGGATCTTAACTGTAAATTAACTTGCGTTTCCTTTTGAATCAACCCATCAGGCTGATTTAAAGTTCCTGACATGGAAAACTGAGTTACCGCTCTGACTTCAGCTAGGAAAATGTCTGAGTTGCAAACTGTAAATGGTTATTCACCATAACCTCACTTTTAATAATGATAGTTTATTCTTAAGATTCAACCGTACCTCTCAACTGTCCAGATTTTCACAGAATGTCCAGATTTATACCTTATATTATTGGTCTTCTCCTGATAACATTTGTGGTTTTCTGACAAATCACTGAGAATTGAAGTCACTAAACAATGACATAAATTTGAGTTTCAGACTTCATATCCTAGCGGTAGACTGTAGACATATTCTACAGGTGGCAGACTGGTCATCATTGACAATCATACTGCCAAAGTAGTTAGGAAATTCTTCTATGTGGCCCATCTAATTACTAAAGGGTTTACATCTAGAAATAAAGAGGTTATAGTTCCCCTCTACTCGTCACTCATTAGACCCATCATAGAGTACAATACCCCATTTGGGATGTACCTCACAAGACACTTCCAACAGCTGGAAAGACCACAAAAGTACCTCACCAAGAGGATTACTGGTCTCAAACATATGTCCTATGCAGCCCGACTGAAAAAACTCCGGCTGTACTCAGTGGCATATCCCTTACTCAGAGGTGATCTCTGCCTGACTTGCAAAGCCATGTCCAACTCAGAATTGATGGACATGCTCCACCTAAAGAAATCCAAGTCACTGCTAGCTACGCGCTCTAGTGAGCTAAACCTCGCCACAACAATAAATAGAACATGCTGGAGGGATAGATTCCTGTCACAGAGACTCCCCATGCTTTGGAACAAAATTCCAAATTATATCAGGCAGAGCCCCTCACTAACACTCTTCAAGAGAAACCTTGACGAGTGGATGGGTAACAGAAAATACACCCCTGGGATCACTTCATTGACTCTGCTTGACAGAGGATCAGCTAATTAATCAATGGAGCTGTGAAAGCCGTCACACTCTGTCTAGGCTTATAAATGCCCACAGGCAGATAGCCTAGTACCTACCTATGAACCTATGAACCTATCCATATGCACCTTCACTAAAAATGAAAAGATTGATGCCTTATCCAGATTTAGCGCTGGTTTTATGAGAACTCTTTGCCAGGGGCTCCAGGACTGTGACCCTCCTTCCTCTTTCCTAACTAAATAAGCTTCAGTAATTATCTCATATGGCTTAGGCCACTGCAACAGTGATCAAATGAAGAACACATTACTGTTGTACAAGTAAACTTACAGTAACATTAGCTGTTCAAATACATCAGTATTGCAGTATAAACCTTCTTTCCCTCCTACCCCCTTTCTTGACATTCTGTGATTTACCTATTGATGCTTATTTATTTTCCTTATCTGTCTGCCAGAGTGGGGATTACTTTCTCTCTGGCTTTTTCCACTTTCTCCTAGCACATAACTTAGTCTATCTGGGCTCTACCCACCCTTTTCTGAGAGACCAGAAAGCTCTGAATTTTGGTGCTTGTATGTTTGCTGTTATACCGGCATGCTCTTGTGCCTCCTCAGATATATGGGCACATGGAAAATGATCAAAAGCTTTGAGTACTGGCCAGACATCTGATCTTTGGCAAGACCAGGTGAGCAGGATCTCATCAGACTGATGAGTAGACACTCCCCAGACAGGTTATTTGACTAGCAAAGAAATGAAAGATTCAGGGAATAGAGCTGTTTGCATTCCAGTAGAACAATCAGCTCAGAAAGTTCTCCAGATACCCCTCACCCAGAAGGCTTGGTCAGTGGACACTTTCTGTATCAGCTGGAGCACAAATTTCTTTAGGCATTTCCGACCCTACCACTAAATTTCCAAGGGTAAATCAGAAACTAGTCATGTAAAGACCAAATATGATCCTGATTAAACCCTGTTTATTTATGATTTGTTCACTAGGTTAGTCCAACTATGCCAGAGACCTCTTTTTTGAGGAGACCTGAGGTGATATTCATACTAAGGGAAATAGAGCAAGGGCACTTGGGAACATTTCCTACTCTTTGTGGCCAGTAGGTGGGAGCAGAAGGTTGCTGCTGAGGTCAAAGTTTTCCTTGAGAGTGGAGTGATGCAGAATACTGAAATTATTGCATATTCCATAACAGAGGTTGTGGTTACAGAGTTAGAGAAAGGATGTGTGCAAACTTCTGTGCTGTTGGACATGATGGATCGAGGAAAGCTGGATGCCAGTCAGGAAGTAAGTTGGAGTACTATGGTGGATCGCTCGTTGGGAGAGATAACAGAGGACATGCTGCCAGATGAATTGGGAAAAGGAGATGGATTACCAGAAGGTGCTAACAGCAATTTAGGAGTATGCTTGACCACTTGAGTAGCTGGTTTTAAAAGCATGCCCCTGTAAAACAACATTGTTGTGAAGAGTTGGAAAACATTTTCATATGCATAAATGGTAAACAAAGACAATAAAGATACTATGATTGAAGTTGAAAGAAGACAAGGACTGATGCAAGGACAATAAAACCAGAAGACAAGACCAGTGGTATGAATTAAAACAAAGAATAGTGAAACTATCAATGGGTATGAAGTTATGGGCAGTATTACTTTGCCTCTGGGCTTTAAAGAAATTAGGAACAGAAGACTTTTGTAAGGTTACTTTTGAAACTTTTCCTTGAAATCTTTATGAATGGAGTGAGAAAAAAAGTTCATTGGCATCACGGAATTAGTATATTTTCAGAATTCAGGTCTGCAATTAGGGGAGAAAATAAATATGCAATTTAAAACATCAGACACAGAGGATCTTGAATTAGGCTTTTTTTCTGTCTGTTTGTAATAAGATGCATGAAGTTAAAAATATATGATGAAAGAAATGTTTGGCAGAGGCTGCAATATATTTCAGATGTTATAATAGTGAATGTGAAATGAGGAACACTGTGGTACTGGGGTCAACCTAAAGCATGTTTTTGCAATGATGACAGGCACCAAGTACAAGACTGTAATAAAAGAAGATGTGGTCAAGTGTGGGAAAAGGGACATACCATATAAATGTAGGCCTAACTGTAGAAACTGCAATGATTTTTTGACCATCCTATACTAGAAAAGGAAAGATTAAAAGAAGAAGAAACTGTTTCAGAAGAAAGACAGTCCGATGATGATATACTAAGTCAACTGATGAAGAAAATATTATGGGGTAGATAACTGAACAAGAAAATTTAACTAAAATGGAGAATGATGATTGGAATGAGCTAAAATGTTTTACAAAGAGAAAGTATTATAGTGCAAAATAAAAACAGATATACCATGCGAACTAGGAAGTGAAGAAGGGAAAGAGGAAGAATTTGATACAGCAGAAGAACGTGAAGAAAATTATTATAAATCAGTCTGAAGAAGAGTATGGAGAAAGAAAGAATACAAAATGGAAATAATAAAGACACAAAAAAGAAAAGGGTGGCAGGAATATTAACACTAAATGTAAATAGCATTGAAAGTTATATTAGGGGTGTAGTAGTGCCTGAGTAGTGCAAAAGTATGTTTGGAAGCTATATGTTTGTTAGATATAAGCTGTGTGAATGAAGAAAAAAAATAATTGCTACTTAGATGTGATGTAGAATTTCTTCTCTTCCTGCTGTTCATAGTGTGCAGAAAGGTGCACTTATGCTACTCTAAAATGTGTTACTGATGTGCCAGGCAGGGAAGGGGAGGAGTAAAGGTGCAAAACCTACTCCATCTCCCGGGTGGAGTGATGCAAGCTCTTGGAATTATATGGGTGCTGCTGTGCAATTTCCCTGGTGGAAAGTGGAGAAACACCATTCTTGTTTTGGGAGAGAGGCAGGGCTGCCTGACAGGAAGTGTCCCTTGTAGAAGTGAGTGGATATCCTTTGCTGCAGCCCTTGCATGTCCGTTCACCCCCACACATTCTCGTGTGTGTGTGTGTGTGTGTGTGTGTGTGTGTGTGTGTGTGTGTGTGTGTGTGTGTGTGTGTGTGTGTGTGTGTGTTTTTGTGTGTCCGTCTGTGTGTGTGTGCAGGGAATAGGGCACAATTAGAAAAAAACTGAACCACACCTGCTAGGTGGTTGAAAGACAAACCTTCTCAATCAACTCTCATCCGAAAGATACAGAACAAACAGTCCAGTAAACTAATAGACCGTTTCACAGTCAACAGGCAGTGGGAGTAAAAAGGACAAAAAAAAAGATCACCAGAATCTAAACTTCTAAACATTTCAATTAAAACTAAAAGGCTCATCTAACGTCAACATGGAACTGCTCTTCCATGAGAACAACTTTTTTTCTCCTTCCAAACTATAGTTGCATTAAGCATTTGGTATATTCATATTGCCATCTATGACTTCTAGTTGATTCTTGTGTTTTTTTTCCTTCACTCAAGCATTTTCTGTTGAAACATTGGAAAAGGTTTCACTGGCACAGTCTCTCTGTGATCTTTATTACCAGAAGAACAAGAAGCAGAATCCCCTTCTGTTTCACAGCTCACTTTTCGTTGGACAAACTTTTGTATTTCTTCTTTAGCGTGTACTTCATCAAAAAATGATGTTGTCCCTCCAGGAAAAAATATTTTGAAGATAGCTGGGTAGAGCAGTTTGAATCTCATGTCTGCTTCTCAACACTCCCTGAATAATAGCAAAAAATATACTCCTCTTCTGGCTGGTGTACAATGACTAGTCATTCTCCACAAATGCTCTGCTGTCTCCAACTTTTAGTACTTTGTCCTTCTACCACAGTTTTGTCAGAATCAACTCCTACTGGTAAGACTGAGTCTTTAATATTAAAAGTCTAGATTGCTTTTTCATATCCAGATTTAGAATATACACATGATGTGCCCTTTCAATTAACAATTCCTGTTGTGGAATACCAGTCCAGTTGCTCATTTGTACTTTCATAAAATTAATACAGCCTCTTCCTTCCAGCATCTCTGGTACATCAGAAAATCTCAGGTTTTCCCTATGTGCTTTTTCCTCTAATTCTATTATTTTTTAAACATTTCTTCTTGTGCAGTCTCATATTCAGAACTGTAATCCAAACCAGATGGCTAAAAAGAAGAAACCAGCAGAACTTTTAAATATTTATTTCATTAGCGCTTTCATTCACAAAAGATATACATGCATACACAAAATACAAAATAGATATGCATATGGGTCCCCTTCACAAAGTCGAACATTCAGAAACTCGAAATGCATATGGCCAAAGCCATATGCTCGAATTTCTGAAGCTCGACTTCGTGAAAGGGAGCTAAAAAAAAAAAGTAACAAAACAAACCCCAGGATTCATGAAGCTTGCGCCATGCGCTGGAGTAGCGTCGGCGATCTAGCACCAACTATGGTTGCTGAGTGATTCAGGTTAGAGCTGTTTCCACGTGCACTACCAGCGTATGGCAGAGCTGCGCAGCTCCCAGTGCATGTATGCTAATTACCCCATTTGCAGCAGTGTAGCATGCAAATGAAGGTATATAGCGATTCATGAAGTGGTGCAGGCATAGCGTAAGCATGTAGAAATGCAAACCAAAAGAAATGGTTTACATTTTGTCAAACATAAAGTCGGAGCCATGAAAGCAGACCAAACTTACATATTATATTGCTAATATATGCCAATGGCTAAATATATAGCCAATGGCATAAAACAACATGCACAACATATAAAAAATAACATTTAATGTTATGGCCACACCAACGCAAAGTAAAACTGCAGTGCATCAGTGCGCAAACGGGATCACAAGGAAAATATATTTAGATGTCATAAAACTGCAATGTAACGCAATTCATGATATCCCCATAATAGTCAATGGCACGCACGCTACACCACAACCATGGCGCAAGGGTTGCTAAGGGTCTGTGACAGTGTTCCGTGCGGTAACTAGGAATTAGCAGTCAATGCCATGCAAATGAATCAAGTAATACTGAATCACAAACGCCCCACCAGCGTAAGGATGTACCACATGGCGTAGCGGTACAACACCGAGGAGTGGCCTGGAGGTAAACATGACATCAAGAGAGGGGCGCGCCACCATAGCTGTAAGCACATTGGATCATTGCTAATCCATGTTGCATGTTGCTAAGCAAAGCCGCAGGATAGGGGTGTGGAAGTAGCCATAGGTTTGCTTAGCTGAGAGCACCCAAGGTAACTGAAATTGCATGTGAACGTGGATGAAAACGCGCATGAAACCAGGTAAACAGCTGTGCGCAGTGCGCACCACAGCTGAAACAGGAAGGATATGGGAAGGCAATAAGGAAATGCTGCAGCATGATAATTGGAGTACACATGAGTAATTAACACCTAGAAACTCACAGTGGGCCATAGACAACAGCTAACAAGGCTGCTAGCAGCTACCTGCAGAACAGGAAAGGAGAGGTGCCATACAGCAAAGAAAAGAGAACTGTCACAGCAGAACAAAGCAAACTTGCAGTAGATCAGCTACATAACACATTTCTCAACACGATCCTGAGTTGTGAAAGCACAAAACAAGAAAGGCGTCAGCTGAATGCATGCCTGACAATGGGAGGGGAATCAGGTTGAAAATAGAAGTAAAGGGCAATAGATGAATCACGGCAGACAAGCGTAAGTCAACACCAAAGGCCCCACAATAGCAGTACCTGCTGTAAAACCAATAATTAAGATACCCTGCAGCTGGAATAGCACAAACACACCCAATTACACCAGCATCATCCATTGCACAGTAGTATAAGGTGTGAAAGCCCCCACACACACTTGTGTATTCCCAGACACTCTGCACCATTGGTGTATACAGATGGGGAACTTTTAATATGTACATGTTAATGGACGCCATAGCTTTGATTCACCAGCATTTGTTGGAGACTGACGGTGGTGTGGAGGATGATGCTAACAACCATCTCAGGCAGTGGAGGAGGAGAAGAATGTTCAGACCCAGGGTAACCTACCAGGGGCTACATGATCTGGAGATAGTAAAGCATTACAGGGTGGACAGGGACATCATACAGCAACTTGTTGAGCTGTGCCGGCCACACCTCAGAGCCAGAAGTAACAGAGGGGAACCCATCCCAGTAGACACAAAGGTATGTGTAAGCTTGAGAATACTAGCCACAGTTACCTTCCAAAGGAGAACTGGGGATATCATGGGGATCTCACAGGCATCAGCATCCAGTGTACTCCACCAGTTCCTGGATGCCATGTTACCACATGCCAATGAGCACATATACTTCCCCCGAATGCAGGAGGAGTTGGCCAGCAATATTCATCTCTTCCACCATGTGGCAGACTACCTTGAGGTACTGGGTGCAATAGACTGCACACACATACACATCAAGTCACCACCCAGTGAACAGGATAGGCGCTACATAAACCACAAGGGATTCCCCTCCATCAACTGCCAGGTCATGTGCAATACCCAGGGCATTATCATGGATGTGTGTGCTGGCAGCCCTGGAAGCTATCATGACTCCCACATCTAGCATGCCTCACAGCTGTATCAGGTATTTGCCAGGGGGGACATCCCATATGGCCACCTGGTGGGGGATGCTGGCTATGCACTGGAACCGTGGATGATGACTCCCATCAGAAATGCACACACAGCCATGCAAGAATGCCATAATGAGGCACACGCAGAAACCAGAATCATCATAGAGCACGTGTTTGGGATGCTGAAATCACAGTTCCGTTGCTTGGACATATCTGGTGGAGCCTTGCAATACTCACCAGGAATGTGTGCCCACATCTTCATAGTATGTGCCATGCTACACAATATGATCCTGTGGAAACAGCTGCAGCAGGGACAGAATGGTGAAGGCTCTCACAGCCCACCACCATTGCCAAGGGACCCACAGGCACAGGGGGACTCAGACCACGAACACCCTGTGCTAGCCGCAGTAGGCAGACGGAGGCGTGCCCAGTACGCCCATGCCTTGGCAAAGAGGGAACGTATAGCACACACACTGACAGTGTAGGCACTCATGGACTGACACCCTTCTCCACCTGCACACACAGCAAACATGGATGGCACACACACATACGACCACCTGTAAATTGTCATGTATAGGTGGTCTACTGTGTGCATCCTACATAGGTAGCCCTCAACTACCTGAACAGTAAATTAAGCTATCAGCATGTGTCCATACTCTATGTACAGGTTCATAGATACATAGGTAGGTACATGCCCAACTGCAGAGGCCACTCATAAGCATAGGCAAAATGTGTCAGCTGTCGCCACCCCATCAATTAACTAACTGTCCCTCTGTGGAGCAGAGCCAATTTCGGGATCACTGGGGTGTAGCCACTGTTGACTACCCACTCTGCAAGGATTCCCCAGAGTGTTAGTGAGAGGTTTTGTATAATGTAATCAGGGATGTAGTTCCAAATAATGGGGAGTATCCCTGACAGGAATCTTCACAGATGTGTACATGTTACACAGTATACCTTAAACACAGCTTGCATATATAGGTAGTTCTCCACAGAATAATAAACATATGGAACACACAACCGCTGAAATGTGCGTTAATTACCCTTGCACTACCAGTGCCTGCTCTGAGAGGTAAGATATCACTGCCAGGATTAGAACATGCAACCATGTACACATTCATCACAATAACATACCACTAAGCTACCTGAGATGTACCAATGGCAGTCGTGTATACTAATAGGATAAAACATAAAAGGTAGGAATGTGTTGAAATAGGACAAACCTGTATGTACCCAATGAAAGGTGTATGTTTTATATATATATATACATATATACACACATACATCATCATATATATAGAGAGAGAGACAGAGAGATATGTCGATATATGGGGATATACATATATATGTAGATATACAGATGGGTTAACAACATCTACATAACCATGGAGGTACATATAAATGGGATGAATTAACCACTTTCTCCTGCAGAGGCAATAATTCCAATAGCGAAATGTAAAAAGTTCTTTTTATTCCACACGATACAAGAAGTTAAACAAGAAGATGACAAGCGCTTTCGCCTGGTTCATTCCAGGCTTTATCAAGTCAAACAACCATACTGGTTGTGAGAAGCTATTTATATACTGTTGGTAATTAATCACATGGTGTAATTAACACACTTGATTGTTTAAACCAACTGTTAGCTAAGCTGAGTGCCTTGCAAAGTGAATGAAATTGCTAAAAATTCATTACAACAATTCATTACTCTGCACATTTCTATTTTTATTATTGAACATTCAAGTGGTGCACATTATTTTAGTATTTTATTTTAGTATATTATTAATTACAGTTGGTAAACATATACAGTTTATGACAGTTGTAATGAATTTTTAGCAATTTCATTCACTTTGCAAGGCACTCAGCTTAGCTAACAGTTGGTTTAAACAATCAAGTGTGTTAATTACACCATGTGATTAATTACCAACAGTATATAAATAGCTTCTCACAACCAGTATGGTTGTTTGACTTGAAAAAGCCTGGAATGAACCAGGTGAAAGCGCTTGTCATCTTCTTGTTTAACTTCTTGTATCATGTGGAATAAAAAGAACTTTTTACATTTCGCTATTGGAATTATTGCCTCTGCAGGAGAAAGTGGTTTATTCATTTTTGGTGTTTCAGCGTTGTGGTTTTTTGGTTCTACATATAAATGGGATACCTACCACATACCGACTGCTTTACATACCGACGCGCGTAATCCCAAGGCTTAAGGTCCAAAAGAACACAGTACCGAAACACCAGATGTGCGAGGTGTAAACTCATGATGTTAATGGACAGTTAGTCAGTGTTTCTGGTGTTGCGGTTCAGGTAGGTTACTGTGCGTAAGTGTGTTTCTTAGGGCTGTAGTGTGTGTAAGTGTGTGTTCTGTGTGTGGTGGGTGTTCTTGGGGGTGGTTCTTGGTCATGTGTGGGTTAGCTTTGTGCGTCTGTTCGCGCGACCTAGGAGGTTGACTATTAAAGTAGGGGGTGGGCACAGACACCTACATGGGGGGGTGTAGGGGGGCTTGGCCACCTGCTCATACGTAGTGTAGGATGGTTTGTTTGGATGTGTTGGGTAGCAGTGTGTCTGTGTGTGCGTGTTTGTGTTCCATGTTCCATGTTACTTCGTGAGTTACTGTTGATGTCGGTAATGTGGGGTATGGGAGTCTGGTCCCGGTACTGTGTGCGTCAGAATTCTGTGGTTTCGGGATTCCATAGGTCTCCTGTATACAGCAATTGAAGTGTTCATATATGTGTATAACATGGACCATAGCAATCACACATTCCGCCACTACCAACCTTTATGAACAAAGGATATGGAGAGTATATGCCTATACACTATTACAAATATGTGCTATGGACATGAGCCAATGATAGTGTTACCACCTGTCCCACTTTGCAAGGGACACTCCCTCTTTGGGCGGTTGTGTCCTGACCAACTATATTAAACGTGGCAAATGTCCTGGGAATTGTAGGACATAATTATGTCCCATATGTACTGTAATAGTTGCATACAATAGTTATTTCTGTATCTAAAATACCTACATGTTACAGGAAACAGGATAAGCAACTAAACTGCTACAAGAATAAGCTTATATTTAGGCAAGAAAGGAAAGTTCTATCCCTTGTACTGACTGTGGGTTTGTGTTGGCCTGTAAAATCAGATGTGTGTCCAGAAAAGGTCCCACTATGGCCATATGAAAAGGTGGCAACCCTAGCCAAAGAGGGTCAGTCACCAACACAACTACGATGACTGCAAATACCTATGACAGAAATACACAGCTATCATATAGCAACACATTATGACATTCAGATGTATTATGGAAGGGATTCAAGGACTAACATCACCTGCATGCTATACAGGAACCACATAACAGTGTCTTAATGAATCAGCCTGCAATTACCATTGTATTAGCCCACAAAAGGATAGGTGTTCAAATAGGGAAGGAACCCTCACGCACATAGCGATTATGTATAAAAGCATTTCCTACACACCTGCATCTGCTATGCACACCCACCAACATCACCCCCACATCCAAACATATTACAATACAAACTGTAATAACATCACAAATCATTCACTCACTGTACGACATCTGCAGAAGCCTTAACATACCTTGTCAGAGACACACTAACATGGCCCTATGTGAAATAGCTGCTGTTATACAATGGAACAGCTGTTGATGTAACCAGGGTTGGTTTGCACTAATCCCATTTCAGAGGGTTGTGCGTACACCGGGATGTGTTAGCAATTAGTGAGTAACAGCACAGTATGCTACACTTGTACACCAAATCAAGGATGTCTGGTGAGCACACTGTACACCACATAACAGTTCATGCATAGCCATATGGCCTTGAGCTGGCCAAACATCCTTGCCAGACTTAAACATCTGCAGACGTATCAGGTACAAACAAACCCTGCATAAGTTGCACTGTTCCAAAATATAACAGCTGTACTCACATGTAGAACTAAATCGTCTAGCCATTACACACAGTCCACAGGAGTCATGAAGCTAATATATCTCTGTGTGTTTCCATATAGCTGTTGAAATATATCGCAAACAACACATCTAGGTCATCTCCCTTGAAAGTAAGGCAAACGGACAATGCCCAAAAGGAGTACTCAGTTATACACCACTGTTGCCATGGTATGGGCTAGTGGATTAGCTGCACAGCTGATATGCATCCAGTTAACTACTTTGGAACAGCAATTGGTGGACAGGATACCACATGTTACCGATATGTAACTAGAAAAGGATGTGTTATCACACATTCAAACCATCTGTATATACCAGCGTAACGTTACAAAGAACATTGAAACACAAACTGAAAAGGATTGAATCAACAGTTAACGACACCTCAAGTTACTAATAAGGTGTGTAGAACAGTCATTATGTCTGCGTATGTAGTACCTTTCTGTAGTATTTAAAGTACACGTAATCCATATAGTGGAAACAGTTATCTTGTAGTGATGTATTGTTGAGCATAGTAACACTTGTAGTATTTGTGTGTACTGCTGTAGGTCACAAGGCAAACACCGCATACACCACAAGGGATGCTATATAAGGGCTTTGTACAGAAATACTCCTCACCAGCCAGTGTCAGTGGCAGGGCTGGTCCAACAAGTATGTGCTATAACAGGGGATAGTATATGTTGATATATTGTAACTGCAGCCATATGTATGGGTGTATTACAGAGAATAATAAGTGGAAGGTTGGGCCACTGTGCAATTATGATTTGCATTGTGGGATATTGTGCCAATAACTGTGTAATGTACAGTATTGTAGGCAGATATGTATTACAAGCTACATAGCATTACTGTAATGTTAGGCAAACATTAGTTATGTCAATTGGCATTTACAATACACAATTACAGGATACATATGTCTTTTAGTCAGCCGACAGTTTATCAGCATGATAGCAAAGTAAAATGGAAGAGCTATTTAACTATCCATGCACAAAAGACATGTAATACGTGCAAAGGTAGGTACTAAGCTGACTTACCAAGGGGATATGTAAGCCTAGCTAGAGTGTGTTGGCTTTCGCCACCCCCATAGGTTGGTTCCCTGTGCCTCTGAACGGCAGAGCCATTAGTTCCCTGTGCCTCTGTCCAGCAGAGCCACTGCAGTGATCCCCGGGGTACATGTCTGTCGCCCATCCACACGTCAAGGTTTCCCTTGAAGAGTGCTAGTGAGGGGCCCTGCCTAATGTACATTGGAATCATGTTCCAAAGCATGGGGAGTGTCCGGGTCAGGAATCTATCCGTCCTGCACGTCCTACTCACTGTTGTGGTTAGGTGTATATCCCTAGAGCATGTGGCTCTCAGGGGCCTCTGTTTAGGTGGAGCATATCCAGCAATACAGGGTTGGACATGGGCCTTGTATGTCAAGCAGAGATCACCTGTGAGTATGTAGTATGCAACTGAGTACAGCTGGAGTTTCTTAGGTTGGGCTGCATAGGTCATCTGTTTGAGGTCAGTAATCCTCTTGGTGTGGTACTGGTGTGGTCATCCAAGCTGTTGCAGTTGTCTTGTAAGGTATATCCCAAATGGGGTGTTGTATCCTTTAATGGGTCTAATATGTCATGAGTAGAGTCACAATGGCCCCTCTGATCTGGATACGAACCCATTAGAGATTAGGGGGGGGCCATGTAGAAGGATATTCTAACCACCTTGTCATTATGGGTATCGAAAGAGAGAGTGCTATCTACTGGGGTTCCCGGATCCCTTATTACCTTTTCTGTATGTAGGGGACTAGCACCTATGTGGTAGTCCACAGGTAATAAGTTATATCCAAAGGGGATGACTATGCACTTTTAGGCATTCAGCTTGACGCCATGATATTAACACCAGGTATCTGTCTCAGTGAAACCCTTCCAGAGGGTGTCTGTAACAGCTGTGGAAACAATTATGTCCCCTAGTTTGCAGTCATCTGAAAACCTTTTCAGCCAAAGCCCTCCCATGCTTGTCTGTATGTCAGAGAAGTATATACCAAACATGAGGGGTCCTAGGACTGAGCCCTGGGGGAAGCCACTAGTAACTGGTATACAGTCGGACCTAGTGTATGCAACTCCCACTGTGTGGGTTCTGTCTGTGAGCCACTTTGCAAACCATCACATGACCTAGGGGGTTAATGTTCAGGCGGATGGGTATGTTGATAATACCAGAAGGAGGAATGGTGTTGAAAGCCTATGAGAGATCTAGGTAGGCTGTGTGGACCTCCTTACCCTCATCTAATGCCTTGGTAACTGTCTGTAAGAAGTCCACCAGGTTTAGGAGGCATGGTCCACCCTTAACAATGCCAAACAGGGAGGGGTCAAAGGTTTGGAGGTACCCAATGTCTCTGTGACTGTGATCCATGATGTGCACCATAGCCTTGCAGACCAGGCTAGTCAGGCCTGTAGGGGAAATAGGTCCCGTGGTCCATTGTGGCGCCACCTTTGTGGAGTGGAATAACTGTTGCTGTGCATCATTCAGAGGGCACTATGCCCGATGTGAGGCTATTATTGAACATGGTGCATAGGTGGGGAGAAAGTACGTTCTGAAGTTTGTATAAAATGCAGCCTGGGATGTTGTCCAGTCCCATGGATGCTGTGATATTGCCTTTAGAGTGTGCAGCTTTGAGAGGGATCTGACAGGATGTTTCCAATATCAATTGTTTCTGTAATGTTCGTGCCTTTGTGCTGTAACTCAGAGCAGATCTGGTTATTGACATCGAGATATGTGACATAGCTATAGAATGCTTTGTGGTTGTTGTTGGTATTAGTTGCATTTTAGTTTTCATAGCTATCTTTGGAGAATCTTATAAGGGATCTCACCTTCTTACTGAGGCTGGTCAGGGAGCTGCTCCACGCATGGGATTGTACTCTTGTTTGCAACAGTGTCTTCCTCCTGTAGTACATTTTGTTTATGGCAGGGGACCACCAGATTGGTTTCATTAATTAGGGGTATAGCGTCCTGGTTCTGTTTGGGATAGCACAAGCCATGCACTCATGTAAGTGCTTATAGAGTGCATCTGTGT
This sequence comes from Protopterus annectens, assembly GCF_019279795.1. NCBI lineage: Eukaryota > Metazoa > Chordata > Ceratodontiformes > Protopteridae > Protopterus > Protopterus annectens. The sequence goes on along the minus strand of NC_056736.1, from coordinate 366,754,110 downwards.
AGGATTCAGCAGTTGTAACAGTACTGTCCATCTGCATGGGTGTCATGATGTCCACCACGTCTGTCTTAAGAAGCTTGTAGTTAGCCTTGGTTCCCTTAATGTGGGGCGGGTGCGGGATATGGATATCAACAGTGTTCAGCACATAGTCTGATCGGACCAATGAGGAGTTGGCTTCACGTGTGGAGCACCAGTCACTCATGTTGGTAATGCCTAGGTCTAGGATATTGTTGCCCCTGGTGGGTGTGTGGATATGTTGAGTCAGGGCATTGGTGTTTATGAATTCCAGTAACTGTTGAGCTAATGTGTTGGTACACGAGTAGTTTTCCCAGTTAATGGTGGGGTAGATTCAGTGAGACTTATGTGATGAGTGTGGTGTTGTGCGAATGTGTACCTTCTCCACATGACAGTCAGGGTCAGGCTTGGTTGGAGAGACCTTTACCTCCAGTTTGGCTAGATGAGTGCATCTCTCACAGGTTGTAGTGTTGGGTGGTAGGTGGAGAGGCTTGTCTGTGTACATGAGGCAATGTGCACATTGTCTCAAGATGTCCAGATTCATCAGATAGACAGGTGAGAACACTGGCAGTTGACTCTTGGACATGCCTGAATATAGAACTACATTCACCTAGATAAGTGAGGAAAGTGAGTACAAGAGCTAAATTACTCTAAGCAAGTGAGGAAAGTATGTACAAAACCTGTTCACCCTTACCTCTAGGTAATGAGGAAGATTGAGTGCTATAGTAATTATTAGCTTACATAGTGTTTACAAGTCCTGAACAAGTGCTTAGCATGAATAAGCAATCCAGATAGGGTCTTGGAAAACATAAACACACGGCCCCCTCCCCCCAACAGGTACACAAGCATATATCCATGTACACCACAGGGCCCCTGTACCCACAACTATGCAGGTACAAGCTGCACTCAGGTTGCATGGGACCTGTCCACATCACAGGTTGTATCATACACATATGGCAAAACAAGATGCTCTCCACGTACACATCATGTAAAACATAGCTCCATGTCAGGTTGTGTACACACTGAATGGTGCACACCAACAGGTATCACAGCCCACAAAGGGGGAGACACCACTGATAATGGGAAGTATTTTACTACTACCCTGCTGAGTCTGGTCTGGAAGGCCATGAACCTTGATCAATTAAGTGATGTCAGCAGCACAGATGTAAATGACAGTATGGTTGATGTCACACTACATATCATAACCTTGCCAGGTCATAGGACATCATCACTCATACTGTGTACCACCTACACTTGGTATACTAGATGTACATTCCTATGTCACAGGAGTGTTTTGCAACAGGACTGCTGGCAGAACCAATACTACAGAAGGTGTCTGAATAATACATGATCATCACACCAGTGGCAGCTACAGTATGTCAGGGTTAATGAATCTTATTCCCCCTCATTGTAGTCAATACCTCACAGACAAACAGAAAGCATCTGCCTATTGAAGTATGCGAATGACTATGACCTAGGAGCAATAGTTGACTCAGGAGTGTTGTGGACAACATACAAAAGGGGCTTTGTGGGTGAGGTGTGTGTGACATATGGCCACAATCTGACAGCTACATATTGCATTGTCACCCCTCTGTTAATAACTCTGTACCCATGAACTACCACATAATGGACACTTGTGTGTGAGGGATGCAGCTGGGCAGTTGTCTTTTCTGTGATAGCTACTTCACCACACCTGTCAGGTAGTCATATGTGGCAACCCTAATAATGATAGGGTGCCATTCATGAATATGGAGATCATTGCCCAGCCATACACAACACTCAAGTGACCCATATCAGATCACATATTTCCTTTAAGGGGTATTGGCCATGTGCAGATGGCCTACACCAGCCTTCCCATTCCCCATCTCCACTATGTAGCATGATGCATACCCTGAATAAATCCATGTCTAACCCAGTGATGTTGGACATTCTACACGTACTCATCCCGATCTCGAACACATACTTCATGGGCATCCACCTTCCACATGCTGGACAGATCCTTGTCCCTTAAACTTGACGTAGTCCTGCCATACTATGTATTCCTGTCCATCAAAGCTGCACATTGCTCCCCTCTCAGACATGGTGTGATGACCACATGGTAACGCATGGCATATGTATCATTAACCCTGTGGATCAGTAATGTGGCACTGCTCCGCCTGGCCCCACAGACCCGCCTGTCGGCTGCTGCCAGGTAACCTTTCATCCTAGATTCATACATGGCCCATGGCATATAGCCCACTAGTTGACTTTGACGGTACATGCTATAGTTGATATCCATCCCTGCAAATACCATCTGGCTAGCCAGTGTCCCATGTGTATCACATGTGCAACACAGGTGATATATGGCAGGATGTTGAATCACTGTACAGTGCCGTGTAGATGTATATGGCAGAACAAATACATGTAAAACCTTATGTGAGCATGTCTGCAGGGTCACAGGTCATGTCTGTTAAGGCAGTGTAAGTCCTTATATGCAACATATACACAGCATCAAGGTTGACTGCATTAATGTGGACACATCCAGCCATATGCTGATAGGTAGGAACACTGGTACAGGCAAACAGACATGCCCACATTAAGACAGCAACCACATGGAGTATGAGCAATGTAATCAGGTGACACACACACATATATGGTGATAATATCCACTCAACATTGAGTGTCACATATGTGTGACACAAACACATCAGTGTCATGTAGGTTTGCAAATACTATTTAAATCTAATTAATGTGATACACATGTATGTTCAGCTGTAGCTCTGTATGTCTCTGTGAGTTACTGTGACCTGTCTCCATCATTATGTCTTCCAGGTATGCCACGTGCAAGGCTACCCCCTTTTACCCGCTTGGAGGATGAGGCCCTCATCCCATACATACTCGACAATCACAATATCCTGTTCAGCCATGTGCCACAGGATGCACAGCAGTGGGATGCCCTGTAGATGGAACTTCGCAGGAGGGTTAATGATGTAGGAGGCCATAACCGCACATACCAGCAGGTGCGCAGACACTGTACAGATCTCATTAAATGGGTGAAACAGTGTGTGAATGCAATCGCCAGGGAACAAGATGCAACAGGTGGTGGACCACCAACCCAGCCCCCACTCACACGTACTGAGGAGCTACTGGCCAACCAGGGGACACATGCAAAACCACATCCACAAGCCTTAGCCGATATTGTGGAGGTGGGTATCTCTCAACCACAGAGCCTGGAGTTGCCTGGTAAGTCAGTACTGCACCTATAACAACTATATTCCAGATAGTTGCATGTGTCACTGTACAATATGTAATGTAACATCATATGCAAGGCATGTATGCACACATGTCGCATACTATAGTATGCTACTCTGTGTATGCACACATGTGCAAACACCATAGTATAGTCTAATGTACTGGTGTATGTGTTATGCACATTGCACCCTGTAGCCTTTATACAGGGGTGGATTATGCTCATACTGCTGTGTTACTCCTATGTAGGTACCTCTGGCGTTCCACCGCACAGCAGCCTGTTGCAGGTGAGAGTGTTATTATTTATCAGGAACCGTAATGCACAAATCTATCTGCCATGTGGCCATGTACAACATGTACACATAATGTATGGTCCTGTCACAATATACAGGTTGGACCTGCAATGCATCACAATGACTACCCATGTGCAACACTTGCAAACTATGTGAATCATCTCACCGACATGAATCCTCACAAACTGTCATTGCCAGATGTGTGGACAGCTGTGCATACAATGGTGGAGGTGCTGTTCACTTTAGGGACATACTACAGATCAGATCTACCCATGCGGTGAATACAAACATTACTATACAGTGGGCTGCAGTATGGCCAGCACACAAAATTCACTGGTGTGGATCATAGCCCTGCTATGAATGGCACACAATGTGATGCACTATCTTGACATGTCCATGACTTCCAGTGGCCTGGCTGCTACACTGCCTACCTAATCTGAAAACATATCCTGCATACCACCCTTTATCTGCATAACTCTGTTGTCAGTGGAGCATATATGTCATATGGGACAACACAGACATGTGAACTAGATGCCCATCACAATTATTTGGAAAACACATGTACACACATGGCCATGGAGGATGGCCAGAGACATGGAGCAACACACACAGTAGACGTGTTGTGCTTGTGTGTACACCTTGTCATACAATGGCTACACATGGTTCAACCATGGCCTTTGTATAATGGTCATATTGTAGATGTGGAACACTAGACATCCAACAGGCCTGTGCACATCTTGTGTAGGCGTACTATCAATCCACCACATAAGATGTGTTGAACATCTTGAGGGTGTTGCGACATGACAGCAGTCACCTGTACAGTATCCACATCAGGCCACAGATACAGTACATTCCCGTTGCTGGTGCTGGACATCAATGTCATACTAGCTCCTCATGTGTGTGTGTGTGTGTGTGTGTGTGTGTGTGTGTGTGTGTGTGTGTGTGTGTGTATGTGTGTGGTACACAGATGTCATGTGGTACATGGTGTACAGATGTGTTCGCCATGTCTGGCCATAGTTGCCAGGCAGCAACAATATGGTTGCAGATGTGCAGGGGTATCATCCGTATACCCATCAGTGACCTGTGTCACAACTTCCACATCATGGTTTAGTGTGTATACACCTCAGTGACATGGGTCACATTCCACAGTATATATGTATTGTATCTGAACACAGTCATGGCTATGAACCCTGTCTGTAACTCACACTGTATAGCACTAGAGACGCCTCATGATTCCCTGCAATGGCCATGCACATCAGCTAAATGTGCAATATATCTGTAGGGCGGACAGACAACACTGCATTGGTACACCATTGCCCCACTGTATATTTGACAGGACATCATTGTGTTAAACATGTATGCATGTCATTGCACACGTCAGCAGATCACATGTCATACTACATGTGATTATCAAGGTCATATCCCACACATCAGGCAGGTGTACTGTTAATCTGTGCTGGTCCACATGGTGTAACACAGGGATGTATGCTAACTACTACTATTATTGTGTAATTTTCATGCCGTCTGCTATGACACATGCATGCTGTTGTGTGCAACCCAGGGATGTTTGATAACTACCACTATTATTGTCTGGGCTGCATGCCGTCTGCCTTATCACATGCATGCTGCATGCCTTCTGTCATATCACATGCGTGTGTGTCTGTGTGTGTGTGTCTATTGTATAGATTGTAATGTACAGCTCTTGTCTGCCCTCACAGGTGATGTAGGTGCATTACCCTCCTGCGGTACATCTGATGTTAGTGTCCCCACAGACTCTAGCAGTGATGATGAACGTATGATTGAGACACAGGCAGACTTGTCAGGGGCTGAAACTGTGCCATTGGTTGCCATTCCATCTATATCCCACTCATCCCCACACACAGATCCCATACCTACACATACCCCATCACCAGTGGCCATAGAGGAAGGACAATTGGCACGTGGTTGCTTGGAACAGGAAAGTGTGGGGGCTATGGAAGGTGTGCCTGCACACCATGGTGTCAGCCAAATGACTGGTGGTGCCCCACACAGACACGTGGCCAGTGCTGCTCATAGGAGGACCTCTGGCCAACATGCTCCTGCATGACAGGGTGCAGCAGCTGGTGTCACCAGATGAATGTTTCAGGCTGTAATGTAGGCACAGGCATGTGCTGAATGGCGCAACAGAGAAGATCAGAGGCTACAGAGGGCTGCTGTCCGTTCTTTAGACAACAACATCCAGGCAATGGTAAATGCTCAACAGCAGATTGCTGAAGCTTTGGATAGACAGCTGGGTGACATGGTTGGAGTCCTTGACTGTGGCATGACAATCCGCGAGTGTGAGCTGTTTGTGTTGGAACATCTGGTAGGAGTGAGGCATCGGGCACGTGGACGTAGGCCTGCTACATCACCTGCATCAGGTCTATGTGTACGAGCTACCTCACATGCCCGCTCCCATAGTGGCGGTAGCAGCAGCAGTGCATCTGGTGCTGTGCTTTCCACACCATGACACAGCAGGCCACGTGCATGTGGTCCAGGATGGTCCCAACAGGGACATGGTTCCAGTGGACAAGTGACATCAGACAGTACCCAATCTGCACCTCTACCTGGTAGTGCCCGTGCAACCCCTGGCAGGCACAGGTCACATGTCCATGGCCGGACACAGTGAACTGTAAAATCTCACCTGTACAGTCTGCAGCTATCAATAATACCCCTATGTAGGCCAGACACATGGGAGAAATGTGTGCATACATACACGCACACACTGGAAACATACATAGGGCACCGCAACACACAAATGCATAACATCCACACATGCCCAATTAGATCAAAGGCCCAAACCCACACACATGATGTCATCCAATGGTGCAGCCTAGGCCTTTGGCAAACATTAACACCCTGTACATATGATGATGCCTGTGCCGCATCCCTGACATCCACACCATCAGTGCAGGGACATACTCATATGGTCTGATGCACAAGGTGAACAGACATGGATGATACGTGTAGTTTACAAATGTTGTGGACTGTTGACAGGCAGCAGACATACCATGTAGTACAGGTGTACAATACTGTTAACAGTATGTGTCTTGTGTAACAACAGTGCAGCCTAGGCCTCCAGCAAACATTAACACCCTGTGCATATGATGATGCCTGTGCCGCATCCCTGACATCCACACCATCAGTGCAGGGACATGCTCATATGGTCTGATGCACAGGGTGAACAGACTAGGAAGATACATGTAGTTTACAATTGTTGAGGACTGTTGACAGGCAGCAGATATACCATGTAGTACAGGTGTACAGTACTGTTAACAGTATGTGTCTTGTGTAACAACAGTAACTGCATGATGGTCATGATGTTCTGCTGTCCTTCTTCAGGTCTAACTGCACATGCCGGTGGATGTCAGTGTTTGCAGTTAGTGTCCTGTATGTCAATCAACTACTCACGTGTATGTATGAATATACCAGCATGCACCGTGTAGCTGCCACATACCAGTGAGAATGTCCCACGTTAAAACATGTCTACCATTCCAAGAGCATGATAGCTGTGTATTAAGCTACTGTGGCCACAGATGTGACATCCATAAAGGGTGACATCACAGGTACAGTTACATGGAGCGGTGAGGTAAGAGAGTGGTCTAGCTGATTACAAAGGTAGAGGCCAGTGGGAAGTGTGATGCCTCATTGGGAATCAGTAATACACGTTCCCATGACAGGATGCCAACACACAACTGCACCCTCACACTCAGGTATTGACACACATGTATTCAGTGACACAGTAACACACCCACACACTCACGGATTCACTGACACAGTAACACACACTCGCACACAGTTGCCACTGGTGGGATGAGGACCCCTGCCTATGTGCAAATCATCATTACAGTACTGTGCACCTACATGACATACCACAGAGAATACAAATGTACAGGTAGTCAGTACGGCGTAAGATCGGGGACATCAACACGGATAGTAGAATGCATCGCCAAGATGGTGGGAGGGGTCTTATCAGTTCAGTATGGTAACATATATCCTCACCCCAGGGACCAGTCAGCCCTACATACACACACTGTGGCATTCAGTAATTAATAAACTTATGTCATGCACATACAGATACCTCACATGTGTGAGATACATGCCCCTGCCTATGTCCTGCTTTCTACATTGCAGTCTGTACAGATGTGTACACTAGTGTACAGGAGAGTGAGTAATAATTGAGATGTATTCCCCACAATACGTGACATATATGGACACACATGCAACCACACATGCCAGCACTGTGAATCTCAGACCTGCCTAGCTCATGTTATGTATGTCAGACGTACAGCAGTATTGCACGCATTACAAACTGTACTGATGCTTCCTTTGGCAACAGTGCTGATATATGCACTAGAGATGTCATATCTATTAACAGGTGTCAAGTGATTTACCTTCGCTGTCACCCTGACCGCTGTCTAAGTTGTGTGTTATGTCCTTCAGTTAACAAAACCATTGCTTACACAGGGTATTGGAGGACTGTTTGTGACACACCTGTAAGCTGTCCAAAGCAAACATCTATCTGCAAAGATGCCCCACCACTTAGTTATTTCCACACATCTGTCCATACCTGTGGCACATATTTCTGTACATTCAGCATATCACCATATACAGTTGGCAATGTTGAGGCTGCATTGCAACTGCGTGATGTACTAGGATACACGTCACCTGCATACATCAGCAACTGCACACGCATGTTATCTGAATGCACAACACTACGTGTACAGGTGTGTAGGTCCTACAATCCTGACATTTGGTCATGTTCGTAGGCACTGCAATTGGTGGATATGTGTAATGACATACATGACACATGGACTGTTGTATGATATGATGGGTGACCAGTACAGAGGGGATGTTACCTCTGTCAACACTGATATCACACCTTATGTACTGTTAGCATTCAGCAGTCATGGACCTACATTCCATGTGCATGTGTGTAATGGCTGTGAACATCTGTTTGCACAAAGGACAACAACAGCTATGGTATTTACAGGTATATTGTGTGTGTGGCATGTACATACCCAGGGCAGGTGCACGTATGTCATATCCATACATGAGGGTGTGTACTGGTGTACAGCAACAGTCATCTGCTAATGGTGGAAAATACTGAGGGCCCACTAGTATGTGTACAGCTGACCTGGTCAGAGACAGTGGTATCATTGCATTGCATAACTCATGATGCAACTGTGTCAGTACATGTGTACTCTCTACAGCTGATGTAGAGCTTAGTACAATACACAGGTCAAGGGTCATATGGTGGTGTACTCTTCTATGCCATACAACATGTATGGCTGCATGTTGGTGGTCCGAGGGCATGGTGGTGTGTGAGGTTTACATCCTAGAATGCAGCATGTGACACTGTGTCCTACACATGGCTCATCTGTGATGCCTTTCATGGGGGGACCAGTCAGTACATGTGAGTGGTCTTTATGTATGTGGGTACACCACCTGGAGCAGTCTGTACCTGTGTTATGGCCCACATGTCTGGTTTTGAGGTATATGGTGGTAGTGCTAGGTTCTGAGGTATATGGTGGTAGTGTTATTGTGCACCACAGAGCCATCACCCAGGTGTTCCTCACCGCACAGATGTCAGTACTCCCCATTGTTGGATCTACAGTGACCAGCTGTGAATATGGATGCTACACATCTAGCACTGGTTGACATAAGAAAACAATGCAGTTGTCCTGTAGGTGTATGGGAGTTAACCTGTGTTTAGGACATTTGCCTTGGAATGGCACTGTGTGGGCAGATGCGACTTGGGTAATATCCACACTCCCTTGTATCATGGATGCATGTGATATGTGACAAAGGCCTACCTACTGTCAGCCATTCCATCCCAGAATGACAGCTGATGTTGTGTAAAAGACCAGTGTCAAATATATGTAGAGCAGCGTTCCTGCTAACAATGATAACTACTAACACCAGAGCCCATTGCAATGTGTTTTTTATGTCTACTTGTAATAGCATGGCCACTGTGGCCTTCTGTGTTTAGCTTCAGACTGCATCCCAGTCAGCCCTGTGCTACTAGGAGTATGAGCATGCCCAGTATATCCTTGTGTAGATGGACACATAGTAGTGCATTCAGACCAGCCCTGTGCTATGGTGTGAGCATGCCCCCTGTGCTACTAAGTGTATGAGCATGCCTAGTATATCCTTGTGCAGATGGACACATAGTGCATTCCGAACAGCCCTGTGCTACTGTGTGAGCATGCCCAGTGACACCTTGTGTTGGTTATGTGCCTCTGTGTATGGGCATGGTCACTGTAACCCTGTATAGTGGTAGTAGTCGTCCATTCCACAGATGGGCATACTCCAGGTCAGTATGGATTCCTACTTTAAACACACAGGTTCACAGGTATGTACATCTCAACTGCCAGCATCCCTGTTGATGTCCACATTCCCAGATGGTCATAATGACAGCCTTGACATGTGTAGTCTGTGTGGCGCAATTCGTAAGTATGTAGTATTGTAACAGTAATCTGTAAATAGGCAGGTGTTCTGTAACCGCCACTGGTGTGTTTGTGTGTGTGTATGTCTGTCCCCGTTTGCCAGTGGACTTTAAATTGCTTTTAGACTGCCCACACTCCATACATTTCTTATACCCACCGTTAGCAAGGCCGATGATGTAACCCATCTACAAATACACCTCTGGGACTGCTGTGTCCCAGTAATCTCAGTAGCGAGTTCTGTAACTGCATAATGCTGTAGTGTAATAAAGTAGTTAGGTCAGTGTTCTAGTCCCACACTTGCTGTGTGTGTGTGTGTGTGTGTGTGTGTGTGTGTGTGTGTGTGTGTGTGTGTGTGTGTCCCTATTTGCCTGAGGACTGAGTAATGCTTTTATACTGCTCATACTCCATACATTTCGTATACCCACCTTTAGCAAGGCCGATGATGTCACCCATCTACAAATACACCTCTGGGAGTGCTGTGTCCCAGTAATCTCGGTAGCATGTTCTGTAACTGCATAATGCTGACGTGTAATAAAGTAGTTAGGTCGGTGTTCTAGTCCCACACTTGCCGTGTGTGTGTGCGTGTGTGTGTGTGTGTGTCCATTTGCCTGAGGACTGAGTAATGCATTTATACTGCTCACACTCACTCCATACATTTATTATTCCCACCGTTAGCAAGGCCGATGATGTTACCCATCTACAAATACACCTCTGGGACTGCTGTGTCCCAGTAATCTCAGTAGTGCGTTCTGTAACTGCATAATGCTGTAGTGTAATAAAGTAGTTAGGTCGGTGTTCTAGTCCCACACTTGCCATGTGTGTGTGTGTGTGTGTGTGTGTGTGTGTGTGTGTGTGTGTGTGTGTGTGTGTGTGTGTGTGTCCGTTTGCCTGAGGACTGATTAATGCTTTTATACTGCTCACACTCCATACATTTCTTATACCCACCATTAGCAAGGCCGATGATGTCACTCATCTACAAATACACCTCTGGGAGTGCTGTGTCCCAGTAATCTCGGTAGCACATTCTGTAACTGCGTAATGCTGTAGTGTAGTAAAGTAGTTAGGTCGGTGTTCTAAGCCCAGACATGCCAACTGTGTGTGTGTGTGTGTGTGTGTGTGTGTGTGTGTGTCTGCCTGCGTGAGACAAGTACAGTGCTTTGTAATATTCACCGTACCGTGTGCCCTAAACGTGTGTTACTGCAGTGTGATATGGTAGGGATTTGTATACAGGACATGGCAAGTGTGTGTTTGTCTTTCAGAGCCTTTGTAGAAGAGGTGGCCATGATTGTCTTACCATTGGACATGTTTGGGAGCGGGTTTTGTAGTTTTCCTATATACTGTGTTGGCAAGCCATACCCATACATCTGGCAAAAGGGCTGATGAACTAAGTATGCAGCCCTACTAGTACCCAGTATATGTCCCGCATCCATGTGCCATGCACATACAACCTTGCCTAGGATATCCCACTATGTTGCTAGTAACATGCACATAGAGGACAGATAGTAGGCATGGTTTGACTGCAGTGGCCTGCAGCGGACATGGCACCCTGTACAGTGGTACAATAGGCACATATATGTGGACATTGTGCCTTCACTATGTTCCACACTGAATGGCTGAAACATATGTGGTGCCATCAAATGTGATCCACTAAGGCCAGACAATGCTGTACACATGTGCCCTGCATGGACCCATGCCACTGACACCACAGAATACCTGTATCATTCTATCCATGCAGGTGCAGGCCCGACCTGCTCACTATAAGCAGGTTTCGCCACATGATGCCAGTATTGGCATATCGGGGTATAACAGACTGTGTACACTGCATGTGTCTGCCAAACCAGGTACACCTGTACATGTCACTGTGGGACATGCACATCCCAGACAATGTCCATGTGAAGGACTATCAAACACAGACATGGCATGCATTGCAAAGCTATGGCCCTACACATTGGTAACCAGGATATCAGGCCAAATAATGCAGTACCCATCTGTGTGGGACAGTGCAGACACTACACCCCTGCACTGCACACCATTGTCGGATGATGCGATTGCAAGGATTACCCCTCACCCAGCATTGTACAGCCATCTTGCACAGCCAAACACTACACACCCATGGAGCAATGTATACCTGCATGCCAGTACTGGCACCCTGTGTCTGCATGTGGGTTGTGATGCTCCCAACCACAGTCACTCCCAGTATAAACGTCGTTGGCATACCAAACGTTGTCAAGCACTTTCACATGCCCTAGCCTGTAGAACCTCCAGATATCCCCTGTGGTGCATGTGGTCCTGTGCATTACTGCAATGTGGCAAACTAAGTAGTTATATTGTGTATTTGCCGCCCTGGCAAAGGTGTCAATGCGTGTCCATTAGAGTGTGGTTGTGGTGACAATGGCATCCGTTCACATGGACTGACATGCGTGCCACACCTAATGTATGTCTACTATATCTGTTGCAGATGGCACTCACTCACCTACACACATGTTCTTACAGCACAGCAACATGTCACCTTTCTGGCACATGTAGTAACATCATGCACATGTAATAGTAATGAGTAGTCAGGGGTTTGCCCCTTTACTATTCAGCATGTAGCAGGTGATGCTTATGGTTAAGTCTCCAAGCCCTTCCCTGGTGTACATTGCCTGTCCCGCACACACACTCTCTGGTGGATGTGAAAGTGTACACCTGCACAGCAGCAGCATGTTTATTGTAAAAGATGGAAATGGTCAGGTGATGGCCTCTGCACGTATTGCAGTCCTCCTCAAGCTGACTGCATGTGGTACAGCTGTGATGGTGTTCCCATAGCCATCCACATGATAAACACAGTACACTATCTAGGGAAACATGTTATTATCTGGCCATGACAGTTGCTGTGAGTGGTACCTGGATGTGGTGTTCTGACACGGCATCACAGATGATATCTGGATGTACCTCAATCATTTTCCACAGTGGGAAATAGCCGAATGACAGGAGGGTGATGTGCCACACAACTTCAGCATGTAAGTGTAGCTATGCTGCATTGAGACTACTGCCTGTTTAACATGTGTGTGGTAATGGCTATTCTGCATGTTATAATACAGACATGACAGTACTCTGTTCATGAGGGAACACCATCTGTAGGGCCATCTGTAAACTGGTCAGTCTGTGCAACCATTTGTTTCCTGTGTTACACACTGGACACACTTCTGTGCACAGCAGAAGCATGGTGTGAGGATTGCAGACAGTACATGATGATAGGGATGTGTTACTGCCATCGCATCCCTGACTGGACATGTGTCACATGAGACAGTGGTATGACTGACACTATGTTGGATTCCCAGTGACAAGCCAATGATGGGCAACTGTTCATAGCTGTGGTCACATGTCTACTACACATTGTAGAGTTGGCATGCAGTATATATGCATGTGTTGTGTTCCCTCTGCAAATGTATACCATCTGTTGTGTTGGGTTGCTGGTGATATCTGTGCATACTGTCATAGGTAATCCTGTATGCTGTTGTCTATCACTAAGCCATACATGGGTTTAAAACGCAACACCATAGGCTGAATGGGTTGGTAGGTCCCGGCAGATCCTCCTGTCCCAATTCAGCTGACCATGTCACCGGGCACTAGCACATCTGGGACCCAGCCATTAACATCAACCTCTGCTGACTCTGCACCACCTTCTGGTGGTACCACCACTGAGGATGGAGTATGTCCTCCTTGGGAGCAGGACCAGACAGGTACATATCTGCTGTTGTGCGGTCCTGGACGTGTTGCGTTAGTGGTTCCCTAAGGGGTTACGAAGCCAGATATACCAGTTCAAGGGTGGAGTGTCACATCTACAGGGTGATGCTGCCCCTCCTGGACAGCCCCCAGCACTTCCTCCTTTGCAGCTGTGTAGGTGCAGTGGCAGTTGCCCATGGCTAGGGACCTCTGTCCCACTGTTCCCATGGGCTTTTCAATGCTGAAGACCCATCCCCATCCAGGGTGTATCCCCCCCACATGTGTCATATACCAACCCTGTATGCTGTGATTTCTGTGCTCCTACCTATCCTCCATGGCCATACCTACACTCATTCCCCAACATGTGACCCTCACCTATGGACACATAAGGCCATTCGGCTCCTAGGACACCATCTGCCCTATATATAGCTGTCCATTACACACACGTGCCCACTCGACACATGAAACCTTTGTAATATGCATCATAACATACTACTGTTATCCTCACCCCTGTCCCTCAGGCGCATGATCCTGGTATGCACATCACTCCTACATGGTCCAGGTACACTTGAGGAGGACGACCCCATTGTACACAAAACACTACCGGTCCCTCTGTGGTTACCCCATTTACCTTTATCATGATGATGATGATGTTGCACACAGCACATTGCAGGGGCACTGTTCACACATAATGACTGGACAGGTACTGTTGTGTTAATGTACATTACATGCACAGAGTGGTGTATACGGCCAATGTACAACTATTTGCATGTATGACTGACACATGTCTGTCTGAGGAAGTCTTGTGATCACATAGAGCAATACCACTACATAATGCAGGCATTGCTGGTGTTTCCCGTTTCATTAGTTTGTAATGCTTTGTTGCCACATGGTATGTTCCTGATACATCTCTGTATATGTATGTACCTATATGCTGGACATAAACACTTACATGTACATCTACATGATGGGATACATTCCTATACTGTTGAATGAGTATGCTGTATGATATCCTCTGGTTACAGCCTCTTATGCTCGATTAGCCTCTACATTGCTTAACCAGTGCAATACTCCCATAATGGTAGCAAAACACGCTTACACCCGCTCGATCCCGCACTTGCTAATGCACTGACATTGGTGCTTGCATCTGTCACTCACACCCCTGGGTGTGAGTGAGGACCACAATATTACCTTGTGATGCCTATTACATCGGACTATATGACTACAGTATTGGGATTGGTCACCCATTAGGCGACAGCATCGCATTCGACTGTATGGAATCAGTGGCCTGTCCAGTGACACAATCATATTTGTGTGTACCTCATATATTGTGCTCCCACCTTGTGATGCCTATTACATTGGAATACATGAATACAGTATCGGGAACAGCTGCCTTTTAGGCAATGGCATGGCGTTCAACTGTACGGAATCAGTGGCCTGTCCGGTGAATCATTCATATTTGTGTGTTCCTCTTACAATCTGCTCCCACCTTGTGATGCCTACCACATCGGACTACATGACTACAGTCATAGCCGGCCTTAGGCATAGGCCAACTAAGCATCCGGCTAGGGCACCGCTTTAGTGGAGGCACTTTACCAGTATTTATTTGGTGTAGGTAGACCAGGATGGGGGCATTGGGTGGTGTGGTGAGGGGTGCCATTGTACCCTCTGCCTAGGGCACCAGTTGACCTAAGACCACTCCTGACTACAGCATAGGGGATGGCTGCCCATTAGGCGAAGGCATGGCGTTCAACTGTATGGAATCAGCGGCCTGTCCGGTGAATCATTCATATTTGTGTGTTCCGCATACACTCTGTTCCCATCTGGCTGATACATGGGAACTGAGACCCTGCATTACAAACTAGTAGTTGGGTTGTGGTAGCCACATCCGTCGAATGGGTCATGCTACCGCATACCTATTATAGGTTTGCCACCTTCTCAATTGGCCAAGGTAGGACTTTAGGGTTAGCACCTGTCCCACTTTGCGAGGGACACTGTGAAAATAATCAAGACATAGCACATGTCCAGATTACAGGACATTATTATATTCTACGTTTCATTAATAATTGCACACAACAGTTATTTTATATATGACACTTCTATATGTTATGTGAAGTAGCATAAGCAATTCAAATGCAACTAGATTAAGCTTTTATTTGTGCAAATAAGTGTAATCCTGTACTATGCATGGCTGTAGGTATGTTTAGTCCTGGAATGTCTGACATTTCTACAGAACATGTCCCACTCTGGCCATTTGGAAAGGTGGCAACCCTATAGGACCTGTATGTAGAGACGTCAGACTTTGCAGGGCAACACACCCACAGCTAGTAGAAAGGGGAGTACTTCACTGTTTTGCCTAAATAGGCATTATAGTTGCTTATACTGTTACCTACAACATTTAGGTGTTTCAGAGGAAAATAATTGTTTTATGCTACTACTACAGACAATATAGGTAATCTTTGCCCTAAATCACAGGACATTTGGCTTAATTACAGTTATTATGCAGGACACAACTGCCCAAGGGGGAGTGTCCCTCGCAAAGGTGGACAGGTGGTAACCCCAACCATATTATTCTATCAACTTTCTAAGGTAGTCAGCGGAACATGCGCTTTCTCTCACTATCAGACCTCTCATACGAATGGGAAAGAATGAACACTGAATCAGGGACACTGAATAACGACCTCAGGAACACATTTAGAAGGTTGGTGCTATTAACATGACATTGACGGACACAGAGTACATATGTATTCATACACATTATCTGAAGTACATGCTGTTTATGACTCTTACATGTTGTCATTATTCATTACGTGTATTCCACCACCTTTCCTCCTAATATCACTAGTTCTAGGAGGGTTTAGTTGGGACTGTGTTAGATTCTGATTCGTAATCATGGACGTCCCTGGTAATCGGGGACTGTTCAATGATATGGCCCCATGTGTTCCCCCAATGGTTTATGGACTGACCAGTAGATGTGCTCTTAAGGTTTGGGAGGTATGGGCATCTGCTATACCCACATCGGGATATTACTTACACCCACGGGGAGGTCCTAATATGTGTCTGTCAGCCAACACCTGCACGCCTAGACCCATAATCGCATACCCATAGTTTCCCCACCTGCCACTACTCTATAGCACTCATCCTTACTGTGGGAGCAGGTGGATGCAGGTGGGATATGAACACACCCCTACACCATGCCCACTCTCCCGTGTTGGGACACATGTTGTATGTTGTGTCAACCCATGTGTTGTCAGGCTTGCACAACCTACTGTTCCGTGTACAGCTACATCCTGGTCGTAATAGTGTTACCTCACTGGTTGGATGTACCAAATTTTTGGTGTCCCGCAAGGGACATCAGTGTCCATGTTTAAAGTGTAGACCTCGTAGATCTCACCCACTGGTAGTTTCCTGCCGGTGGTTTGGGAAGCAGTGTTGTATTTACCTTTATTGCATGTCTGTATGTCTCACCGGCCTAGCTGGGAGGATGGGAAGTAGACGTTTATTGAGTGGACCACCCGCCAACATATGCCCGGTCTAAACATGTTACCCGTAACTGCTGTAATGTAATCTAGGTATATATATGGGTATATTTACTGTAACATATATATATCTATTTACATTAATATATACAGACATATCTGCATATGTATTCATACATGTATATTCACATCTTATATATTTGTGTGTGTGTGTGCGTGTATCTATCTATCTAGCTATTTATCTATATATATATATATATATATATATATATATATATATATATATGATTATATATATGTACATCAGTGTGTCAATACATTCCCCGCTCATACGCACTTACACATGGGTAATGGTGTTTATAAGCTTCACCAGCATACTAGTGCCTTATTCATTATAACGCCGACACACTCCATTTATCTTGTAACCGGTATGTAGCACATTATACAGCGGAGAGATGTCACTATATGTTCATGTACGGATTACCGATGGTAATTGGAATGTGATAGTGTGATTCGTCCCATCCCTCTTCTGCACAGCCTATTATTCCATATACTCTCGATGTTTGTATGAGCACATTCCTATTATTTATGTCAACAAATGGAATGCATGTGTTACAGAATTTGTACTTCAGCATATATTGTTGTCTGCATGTGAGTATGCATATATACCTATTACGACCTAGCTGACCTCCACGGGATGGTCCATTAGAACCAGCCCATCCAACCCTGGCATGCCTGGATCCATAATTGCATACCCATAGTTCCTCCACCTCACCAGTGTTAAATTTACACGCATAACATCCATTATCCACTTGATATCACAGCCATGACACACCTTTACACATTGCCCTCACCAGAGCTTTTGGGGCCCTACACACATTCTGTCCCACCTCGTGTATTCACAGGGTCTCCCGCCATGTATATTTGCACATACGTGCCTTTCCCGGGGTTATGGAATACGGTCTTTTGCGCTTTCCAATTTTGGAGGTCCCAGCATGGCACTACATTCCGTCTGTGCGTAAAGTAGACTTAGCATTTCAAAGATGTTACTCCCACTGGTAAAACCCTGCCTGTGGCATGAGTAGTGGTGCTCTGCTCACTCCTGGGCAGCTTTTTATGACATACGCTGAAAGCACTATATAATACCAACATTGCTCTTGATTCCCTTCATATCCCTTGCGTATGCTTTATTGTTACAACGTCCATTCTTTATATAGATATATATATATATATATATATATATATATATATATATATATATATGTGTGTGTGTGTGTGTGTGTGTGTGTGTATATATATATATATATATATATATATATATATATATATATATGTGTGTCTGTGTGTGTGTATATATATATATATATATATATATATATGTGTGTGTGTGTGTGTGTGTGTGTGTGTGTGTATATATATATATATATATATATATATATATATATATATATATATATATATATATATATATATATATATATATATATATATATATATATGTGTGTGTGTGTGTGTATATATATATATTACATCTGTACATACAAACATACATTTCCTATGCTGGGAGCTGCTTACACCCGCGCAGGCGGACTCACCTATGCTTACTGTGTGTTACATATGTTTACTGCGCTTATTTGTGCCTTATACATTATGACAATACCACTTTGATTGAAAGGATCTGGTTAATAGTCCCATGTGATACACATGTTCACCTTTACATGTTTAAATGTCAGTTTTACAGCAGAGCAACATTCATTCCACAAGGAAAATGATATGTGCTATTGTCAACCTTGAACCGTGAATGCCTTTTCGTTAGGCGGATGCTCTAACCACTACACTAATGGTGTTCTGCCTCATTTATATGTATACCAATGGTGCATAGTTACCCGAACACATGCCTCATCACTTCACTTACACAGCAGGCATCCATATTCCTGTTGGAAAAACTGCACTATTACACATGTGCCATTCCCTATTCCCTACTGCTCTGGACTCGTGCCGCATGTTGACTCACTCCGAGGATATTCAGACCTCCAAAGCCTATAGTCCTGGCACATACGTGTGTTCAATTGTCAGAGTGTTCATATGGTCTTCCGGGTTTAGGCTTGTCCGACTGAGGACCGGGACTGCCCTGTACCTAGTTGAAAGTCAGAGTTTGCACTGGGAGATCGTTCGTTCCATTTTTAGCATCCTACCTGTGGTTGGGGATGCAGAGGTGTGCTCACCTATGGCCATCCTGATATATAACAGCACTAACTATTACGGGGATTTTCTATATTGTGACCATGTTCATTCTTCATATCTACATATATATATATATATATATATATATATATATATATATACACATATGTGTGTTTATATATATCGATCTGTACATACACATGCAAATACACCTACATGCTCATTTACATTTCCCATACCATTGAATCACCACCACTTACCGTCGTGCATACACACTTACATACCCGCTTATGTCTCGGGTTGCCACCTTTACATATGGCCAAAGTGGGGCATTTTCGGGACACACATCAGATTTTACAGGCTGACTGTCAAAGGAAAAATATACTTTAAAAATGATCAAAACATGGTAGGTTCAGGTTAAGGCACTTTAATCTTGCAGCAAGGAGACAAAAACGTGCTAATACAGAGTTTGTCTAACCAGAAACAGGAAATACATTCATTTTTATAGGTTTTCAAATTAATCCTGTCCTACCATGCTGACGTAACAGATTACCACCTTTTCATCATCATCTGCTGACCATCTTTCCCATGAATTTCTGCTGATTTAAACATTTTTTATGTGAAACTTCCTGAGGAAAACAACATGGCCTTGGTTACTTTCAGTTAGATACTTGTTATGTTACATTCAAGATACTACAGCTAAATCAAGCACAATGCTAGCAGCTCATTTCTCTAATAACCCTTTGTCTACTTTATCTCTAAATTACTGCAGCTGCAGAGGTTCCCATCCTCTGGACAAGGCTGTTTGTCTAGAATCATTAAATTTATAATATAAGGCATTGTTCATTCATTTACTTCTGACCTAGCAGATAAACACCTGCTTCTCAAGTACATTTCCACAAGGCATAAACAAGAATATTGCTGTGCTAGCAGTTACTAGGTCAGAGGGCAACTTGCAAGTTTCAGAAAGCATGCTGCAGTTTTCAAAAAGCATCTTTTTCAGTCTCATATGAAACTCAATTTGTATAAAACACAGTGCATGAAAAATAGAATGAAAAGCAGATTAAAAACACTTGATTATTAATTTGGCATTAAGCATACACACATTAATACATATTTTTCTAACACTGACACATACCCAGGGTCAGTACAAATGTTAGACCTTTACTTATTTGCCTAAATGAAAGCTTATTCTTGTAGCAGTTTAGTTGCTTAATCTGTTTCTTGTAACTTTAAGTATTTTACATACAGAAATAACTGTTTTATGCAACTGTTACATAAAATATGGGACATATTTTCTACAATCACAGAACATTTGCCATTGTATTATATTTGGTCTGGACACAACTGCCCAAAAAGGGACTGTCCCTTGCAAGGTGGGGCAGGTGGTAACCCTACTTACGTCTGCTTTAAAGTGCCTTAAGCACCCTATATCCAACTGCCACTATATTCCCAATAATGCATGTGGGGAGACGTGCATCACGGTCAGGTGTTTAATCCCAAGTCGTAGGTTCTGCAGCTCCGGCTGGAGGCTGAGCAGTCATGTGGACAACTACTGCTCATACAACTTGTGTCCAGATGTATACAGGACTGGACATCGTGTCGTGACACCAAGTCTAATGTTTAGAACAGAAACATATCTCATGAGGGATATCCAAAAATTGTGGGGACCGATGACCTTCTTTTCTTTATGGCTGTAAGGTAGGGTTATACATGCAAGGGACACATAGTTTGCAATCCTGAGACTGCCTAGGGTGAGACTGCCTACTAGATATGGGTAGGGGTCACTATGTGCAGATATGGCCACGCCTATCTAGCAGCCGGAGTATGGCTGGTTTTGGTGAATGTTCAGTAAGGGGGTGGTGTGTTGTGAAGGGGATGATGGGTATTCAATTATGTATCCAGGTGTGTTGGGGTTGGATGGCTCAGTTCAGGCCAGACCATTATGTGGATATGTGCTGGTAACATTTCTGTACATGTGTATTGCGCATTTTAATGTTCACATGTTTGTGGGATTGTATTGCAGATGTGCATATTTGTTCTTTGGTTATCTTCCTGTTTCACCCACTGCTCCCTCGTAGAGCTCCAGTTCACCTATTCTGCATTCAACCCAGTCTCCCCTTGGTGGATTATTACATTACCCGTCAACCCCACCCCACAGACACCATTCATCCCTTCTCTAGTTGATGGCCCATGGCACAGTCAACAGAACACATTGCGTACACTACATATCTCTGGGACCAATATGGTTGTGAGGTCTACACTAGCATTTCTGATCATCCACATGCTGTACTTCATGCACATAGGTACATGCAAATACTTATCTTTCATGACATGGTAGGTAGACCCGGGTAATACCCATTCATCTATGGGCCATCCTGACAAGGACGACTTGGACCGCGAATGGGCAGATATTGGGTGAATGCTCTGACCATTGGTAGGGTTGCCACCTTTTCATATGACCCGGATGGGACATTTTCGGGACACACATCTGAGTTTACAGGCCAACACATACCCACGGTCATTACAAAGGATAGTACTTTAGTTTTATGCCTACATATAAGCTTTTATTGTTGTAGCGGTGCAGTTGCTTATTCTGTTTCGTTCACTTGCTTATTCTGTTTCTTGTAACATATAGGTATTTTATATAAGGACATACGTATTGTATGGGACTATTACATAACATATGGGACATAATTATGTCCTACTATCGCAGGACATTTCACATTTATTATGGTTTTGGTATGGACACACCTGCCTAGAGGGGGACTGTCCCTCACAATGTAGGACAGGTGGTAACCCAAACCATTGGGCTAGGCTTAGCAATTGGCGGCGCGCTAACACGATGCGTTTCACTTCCACTTGGTATAACTAGCAACACTACAATGGAATACAGGCACAGGGTTTTAAATATCATTTGTTCGAGGGACGGGGACTCAATATTCAGCTACGTGCCTTTGTGTTTACTTCTTATTGTGTTGTTCGCAAGATGTCTTGTATGCTTTGCATGCATTTCACTATCCACGGACACTGACAGAAGTGATTACTATTAGAGGCAGGCTGTACTAGTCAGCATTTTAGGTTGCGCGTATGCAGCCGACGTGTTCACACCTCCGTGCAGCACTTGGACATGCCCCCTGCACTCGTACATGTTTTCTATGCACGTGGCCATTACAGCAGCGTGCCTTCATTAATATGCATGTGGTGCTGCTGCGCCATCTCTACGCCACATGGTCAGTGCAAGGCTAACGCCGGCCTTGCGCCGAGCTTCATGAATCCCAGGGAAAGTGTCGCCTGCACCCCCACACCCCCCCGCTATTTATTTATTCCAACTCCGAGATCACACTACAGCGCATTCACAGAGTCAAGCTTCCACAATTTTGAGCATATGGTTTCGACCATATGAATTTCGAGATTGTGGCCGTTCGACTTTGTGAAGGGGAACCATGTATATATATATATATATATATATATATATATATATATATATATATATACACACACACACACACACACACACACACACACACACACACACACGTGTGTGTATATTTGCATATACATATAAGGCAGTTCTATAATACTTTTAAGTATAAAGTCATAGAATATATGTAAGAAAGTAGGTTAATAATATTTCTGAAATAGCTAAAGCATTTCACCAAGTGCAGCTCCTGTTTTGTACATGCAGCTTGTCTACAAATGAGAGGAAGGCTGGTGGATCACTTCATCTGTACAGATTCATACACACACACACACACACACACACACACACACACACACACACACACACACACACACACACACACACACACACACACACACAGTCAACTCTGGAATAGGCAAAACCAGATAAAAGTCACATCCCAACACATTTTGATTAACAAATGCAATGTTACTTTTGAAAGGAAGTTGTCACATTATTGATATCTTTAAAGAAACAGTCAATGTTCTGCTTAATGAAATAGTTAGAAATTTATGTAAATGTGTTGCAAGTGTTTAAAGGATACTGCTATTGTTTAATTTGTGTTCCTTATCAGATGTTTAAAGGATAGTGCTACTGTGTACCTTGTGTTCCTATATCAGATATCAGAATATTTATAAATGGATAAATCCCTAAGACCCAGATGATCATAGAGTTTGGTTGGTGGCCTGGGCACCTGATGGACTTGGTGGAGGAAGATGGGTCATAGTTTCATAGGTGTGTACTCAACTGCATTTATTCTGCTGCATTTATTACTGCTTGTTAGTAGCCTGATTAAATTGTAACTGTTATTCTAAGCCTTTTGGTTTAAGCACTTGGGCTTTAGGCCAGTTTTTTTACATTAAGAAGTTTTGTGCTCTGCACTCTTGTGGCAGGACATGTAGCTTACATCCTTCTAAGTTGGGAGTTGCTGATTGAAGGCTTAATGTCTGTTATACTAAAAGTGTCTTAGTTCTGGTTTAAGCACTTGGCCTTCAGGCTAGTTATTTTACATTAAGAAGGTTTGTGGTCTGCAGTCTTGTGGGAGGAGAGGATAGATTCTGGCCTTCTGAGCTGGGAATTTCTGGTTAAAGGCTTATTGTGCCTGCTTATTTGAACTGTTTCTTTTTAAAATTGGTGCGCCTTGTTTGCTGTAGCATAGTCTAGATTCAGACCTGCTGAATCTAGCTTTGTTTGTATAACTTGAGTACTAATCCAGGCCATCTTTTTTGGATAAGGTACCCCTGCACCCAAGTGGCAGGAGTATGCAGCTAGAACTTGTCTGATTGAAGACTGCTGAAACATGGCTTAGTTTTGAGCTTTTTTATTGGTCAATTGGTTAATTTGTTTAAATCAGTTTGCTACTGTTATATTTAAAAAAAAAGTTCTAGCTTGTTTTCCCACCTTTCCTGTTACTAGAGTAGTCCAGATACAGATTTGCTGTATTCAGGACTGTATTGTAGTTTCTGAGTTCCCCAGACCTTTCTCTGTTATAGGGAAGCCTCTTAGCTTATTAGTGGGAGTGGTAAGCACTAGGTAGCCTATCTACCACAAGAGGAGTGGTTTCTAGCTCCCTTTCAACTTTCTGCTTTAAAATCCCGGGTTTGCACGGGTTTGCACGCCATGCAGTGCTCTAAGCTAGGGTAAACTATTACTGGTGCCAGAAAGTCTGCTTTTAAATTTTTCCCTTAAACCTTGCTAGTTCACTTCTCTCTTGCATTTATCTAGCTTATTCGCCTAGCATTTCATCTGTTTTTTTTGTAGCAATTATTGTAGCATACATAAGTGCTAACAGCACTAAACGTCCTATAAGAAAACAGCTCCAGTACTTATTAATAATGACCATCCCTCCTGGCATGTCTAAAGGTCAGTTCCCTTTGCTTTCTCCTATTAACCTGGTGAAATTGGGCATTCTGAGGCAGTGCAGCAACTGCCTCATGTACACAGACAACCCTCTCCTCTTACCTCCTAATACTCTGACTTGTGAGAGATGCACTTATATAACCAAACTGGAAGATATGTACTCTCCAGCCAAGACCAGAATAGCTGGTCAAGAGGAGAAGGTCAACACCTGCACACCACATGGAACACATAGCCCTCCAGAACACCCACCATCACAGCTCTCACATAAAAACACAAACCACACACCCACCTTCGTGGAGGCTCTTAATAGAAATCTACCCAAACAGCAGAGACCTCCAAGGCAGAAATGCACTCAACCACCACAATACAGCACAAACCACAAGACATATAGCTCACCTACACAGTGCGCCCCTCAACCTAAGCCCCTAAGGCAAAACAGCTTGCCCAATACACTAATCATAGGTGACTCGATAGTGAGGCACACTGATGCCCCACTCACTAGATTGAATAAGGAAAGGGTAGCAGTCTGTTGTCTGTCGGGTGCCAGGATGTGACACATAACACACTCACTCAGGTCACTCCACAACAAGTACAAGTATGACTCTGTCATTGTCCATGTGGGTGTGAATGACCTGAGACATACCTCCCTGGACTACATGAAAAGAGACATGGAGGAGCTCTTGGATTATGTGGCCCAGGCAGGTATGACCCTAGCCCTGAGCAGCATCCTACCATCACCCAGAATGATACCACAGTACAAGCAGAAAATGATTGATTTCAACAATTGGCTAAGTTTCTGGTGTCATTCTAAGAGGATCCAGTATCTGTCTGCTTGGGATGACATGACTGACAGACCTCAAAGTTTTGCCAGAGATGGCCTGCATCTGTCACTCCTAGGTTTCCGGATACTGGCTAAGGCTCTTGCCACCCCTATAGTGCCTTTTTTAGGCAGTGGTTCAAAGACCAAATTACCACAGTAACAGCTATAAATAAATGCAATCTGAAGGTCATGCTTCTCAATGCTAGAAGTCTAAATCTCAAGATGCACTCACTCGAAGCACTCCTCAAAATGGAGAACATCTACATTTGTGCTGTAACAGAGACCTGGTTTAAAGCAGCAGAAAGCATTCCTGCGCTACCAGGCTATAACTCATTCCACACCTTTCAGCCCCAGAACATGGACCGAAGCTCCAAAGGCGATGGCGTCTCCATATTCATAAAGGATATGCACACCTCCAGACTAGTAGCCCAGCACAATGCATCAGAGATACTTCAGGTACAACTAACAGTGGGCAAGATGACAATTCAGGTTGTAGCCTACTACAGATCCCCAACCATATCCCAAGACTCTCATTCCATGTTCCTAAGCACCCTGGAAACTATTAGGGTCCAACCTAGCACTCTCATACTAGGTGACTTCAACTACCCCTCTATCAACTTAGAAAACTACTCATGCACCAATACACTTACCTAACGCTTCCTGGAATTCATTAATTCCAATGCACTGGACCGACTCATTCTTACCTCCACTAGAAGAAGCAACATCCTTGACCTGGTTATTACTAACATGGGCAACCGTTACTCAACACCAATAGTCAGTTCCTCCCTGGTTAGATCTGACTACAAACTAATTACCATGGAAATCCACATCTCACCCACACCACCAGCAAAGGTAACCACCATGAAAAACTTCTCCAAAGCTGACTTTGGGCTCCTAAAAACAGAGGTGGCTAACTTCATGTTACCCATACAAATGGAAAATAGGTGCATGAACACCAAATCATACACCAATGCACTGTAAAAACACATACATAAATGCATGGAACTAGCCACACTCATCAGAACCAAGACGCTCTCCTCCAAAAAAAGGAAGCCAGTCTGGTGGTTCCCTACCATTAACAAACTCTACAACAGAAGGAAGAAACTGTTGCAGAAAAAGGTGAAGTCCCAAGACTGGAAAAACTCACTTATTAGCCTCAACAAAAAGCTGAGATCCCTCATCAAAACCTCTAAAGCTAGCTATGAAGGCAGAATTGTGGCAGACATTAAAAACAACCACAAAGCCTTCTACAGTTATATCAAGAATGTCCACGGCAATACCCAGAATTGCTCTGAGTTACTGAACAATGGTACCTCCTACACTGAGCCAACAGATATTGCCAACATACTGGCCGACAGATTCAATGCCAACTTTACCCCCCCAAAGGACCAATCACAATACCGGAAGAATGCCAGGCACCCAGCATTACTGCAGCACAGGTTAAAGCTGCATTGTCCAAGGCCAAGAATACAGCTTCCATGGGACCCAACAATATCCCTGGCTATGTTCTACATGAACTACAAAGTGAACTGGCACCACACATGTGTGCCTTGTTCAGTCACAGCCTCACCTCATGCTTTGTCCCTACGAATGGCGCACTGCTACAGTCATCCCTCTCCATAAAGGGGGAGCAACTACAGACCCTGGGAATTATCACCCCATTAGCCTGATGAGTCTGATATGCAAGGCTATGGAGCGCATCATCATGGACCTAATTAACATGGATAAAGGGAATCTCCAAACTCTGGATCCCACGTAATTTGGTTTTGTAAAGATTAGATGATGCCTGCTCAACCTGGATGACTTCTTTGAGTCAGTTACCAGAGCTGTGGATGAGGGCAACGCAGTTCATACAGCCTACCTTGATCTGGCCAAGGCCTTTGATACCATTCCTCGCTCAGGAATCATTGACAGACTCACCAAACTAAGCATCAACCCCTATATCACTAGGTGGGTTGTAAATTTGCTCACATATAGAACCCACAGTGTGAAAGTAGCAGACACCAAGTCAGACTGCCGACCAGTCATGAGTGGAGTCCCAGAGGGATCGGTCCTGGGTCCTCTCCTGTTTGGCATCTACTTCTCAGAAGTCCAAGCCAACATGGAGGGACTTTGGCTGACCAAATTCACTGATGATTGCAAGCTGGGAGCCATTTTTAACTCCCCAAGTGATGTAGACATCCTACAGAAAGGCCTCACTAAGACCAACGACTGGTGTTGAAACCATGGCCTTAAGATTAATGCCAAAAAATGCAATGTCATTCCCTTTGGGAAAAACTCAGTTCCCACTAATTAACACATTGATGGTAGCCCACTGAACACTAAAGGCGTTATAAGAGATCTAGGGACACAGGTTGACAGCAACCTCTCCTTCGACCTCCACATTGCCACTGTGGTCAGAAAGTCCTTCTATGTGGCACACCTCATTACCAAGGGTTTTGCATCCAGGAAGATAGAGGTCATCATCTCTCTCTACTCTTCCCTCATTAGACAAATCATCAAGTATAATGCCCCATTTGGCATGTACCTCATTAAACACCTGCAACAGCTGGAAAGGCCACAAAAGTACCCCACAAAGAAGATCCTAGGCCTTAAACACATGCCCTACAGGACAGACACAAAAAACTCCAGCTTTTCTCTGTCTCATATCGTCTATTAAGAGGCAATTTCTGCTTGACTTACAAAGCCATGTCTGACCCAGCCCTGTTAGAAATGTTTTACCTAAAGAAATCCCAATCCCTCCACACCACACACTCCAGGGACCTCAACCTCATTACCACAATCAACAGAACATGCTGGAGGGACAGGTTCATAACCCAGAGACTGCCCATACTCTGGAATAGACTTCCCATACATGTCAAGCAGAACATCTCACTGGCCCTTTTCAAGAGAAATATTGATGAGTGGATGGGAAATAGAAAGTTCACCCTGGGGATTACTCCAGTGGCTCTACTTGATAGAGGCACCAGGAACTAACGGCTGCATGATGCCAGGGTACTTCTTGGGCTAGGCTGGTAAAGGCTCCAGGGCTGTTGGCCTAGTACACACCTATGAACCTATGTACTATACTAAGGGCCCTAGTGGTTGTTAGCTGTGCAACCCAAATGTATCCCACAAATTTGATTTTTATTTGATTTATAGGGGTGATTTACTGACAGCCTCTGCCCATCAGATACACAGGAGCCATACCAGGAGTGAATTTCTGATTACCCATCCATTGGTCCAAGTTGCGCTTAAATAGGGATAGGGAGAAACTCTGCTTCACATGGAGAAACATATCTGTCTCTCCAACATGTCCTATTTATGTTTCAAGCAAAATTTAGGTCTTTTTATCTAGTAGTCCTGATGCTGTTTTGTGGATGTGCAAATGATTCATCAAAGCAGAGTCTAGGGATGGCTTTCAAGCCAGGCAAAGATCACCTCTCAGACGTCTATTTGATACCAAGTAAAGAGACAGGGCTTTGAGGCGATCCACATAGGACATTGTGTTTAGTCCCTGTATTCTTTTGTAAGGAACCTTTGTGGATGTTCCAGTTGCTGCATGTGTCTGGTCAGGTACATAATGAAGGGGTCATTATACTTTATGATCAGCCTGATTAGGGATGAGGTTAGTGGTATGACCTCTCCGGACCTTGTTTATAAGTTGGCATGCCCTTGTTTATAAGTTGAGCAATACAGAATGATTTTCTTACTACCCTGGGCACATGTTGGTCGAATGCTAGGTTAATACCTACATGAGTTCCCAGATCCCTGACTAATGAATCAACTTTTAAGGATGTTTTATTGATGGATTGGTTACCCAGAGTGACAGACTTCCCAAAAATACTATAATGCATTTCTTGCTACTGTGTTTTAAGCCATAGCTTTGGCACCAAGCATTTCTCTGTATGAGACCTTCCTGAAGAGTCTCCTCATCTTGGGAGATTCAATGGCTGCTCCAAGTTTGCAACCATCTGTGAAGTTGGTTAGCCAGAGGCCTTTGTTATTAGAATTGGCCTATCACAGAGCCTGGGGGACTCCACTGGTGAAAGACCTCTTTGTACATGAAGCAATAACTCTACCCATTTAGCTACAAGGATAAAAGTCATCACTGCCAAGTCTCAAACCCAGAACCCTTTGCACCAGAGTCAGAGCAATGTACCACTATGCCAAATAACCTGTTTGTGGAGGTGGCCTCACCAATTCTAACCTCCTGAGTACTATAAGTGAGCCAGATAGCTATCCAGCATGTTATAAAGAGGTTTATACCTAGTTCTGTAAGTTTGTTAACAATGCCAGAGTGGGGTATTGTAAGAAATGCCTTAGTCAGATCTAGGTAAGCAGTATGCACAGTTTTCCCCTCCTTCTTTGCCTTAGAGACCTTTTCAGAGAAGTGTACCAGAGTCAGTAAGCATGACCTTCTGCTGACAGTCAAACTGGGATGAATTCAGTGTCTGGCGGTCTCCTATGTCCTTTTTGATTATTTCCATGATAAGTCATTCCATGGATTGGCAGGTAGGACTTGTCAAAGTAATGGCTGTAGTTTCCAGGATTTGTTGAAGGTCTTCCCTTATGAAGGGGGGTGACCATTGCAGTCCTCCATTCACAGGGCACAAAGCCTGTTTTAAGTCTATAATTAAATAATGACTTCATGGTCCTGATAAGTCATATTTCAGACTATTCAAGAGGCACCCTGGGATGTTATCTTAGCCCATTGAGGGCGTATTCTTGGCCAGTACTTACTCCCTAGTTATGGTTGGAAGAATTATGTTTGAGAGTATTACTGGGGGATGGTTGGGGTGGGGGGTAAAGTTGGAACTGAATTTGTCCACTAACAGGTTTGCCATATCGCCAGGCTTGGTGAAAGTGGCACCGTTAATCACCAGTTCAGCACACTGCTGTGAGCTGCCCTTAAGGTTGCTGACATAGCTGTAGAAGGCCTTATGGTTATCTTTCACCTGGGAGGATATCTTAACCTCAAAGTTGGCTTTGCTTGACCTAATTAGCCCTCTTTGTTGCCTATTTACTTTGATGAAAGAGGTTTTACCTTTATGGAAATTACCTTTCCTGATTTTTACCATAATTTGTTTTCCTTTTGTTGTATATCCTGTTTAATTTGGGATGCCACCAGGGCAGTTTGTTTCTGGAACTAGTTCTGGACTTACTTCTGTTAGGTACAGCAGCCTCTATACAATCATTGACATGGTTATACAGAGTTTCTGAGAGCGATTCAGCATAGGGTGGTGTGTTCTCGGGATTTCGAAGGGCACTGAATTTTGACAAACCATTACTTAATAACAGATTATTTGCCTTGGATTACTTCCTAACTGTTACTGGTTTTATAGGTTCATACTAGGCTATCTGCCCTAGGGCATTTATAAGCTTAGCCAGAGTGTGTTTGGCTTTCGCCACCCATTTTAAATTAATTTTGCTATGCCCTTTTTCGAGGTTAGTATACTGTGCCTCTGTCTAACAGTGACACAGAAGTGATACCCGGGGTAAACCTATGATCTCCCATCCACTCATCAAGATTCCTCTTGAAGAAAGTCAATGAGGGACTCTGCCTAACCTGGATTGGGATTTTATTCCAGAGTGAAGGGAGCCTCTGGGTTATGAATCTGTCCCTCCAGCATGTCCTATTTATTTCAGTGCTGAGGTTCAAGTCTCTCGAGCGCGTAGCTCGATGGGATTTGGATTTTCTGAGGTGCAGCATGTCCATTAATTCCAGGTTGGACATGGCTTTATATGTCCAGCACAGATCGCCTCTGAGCAGGCGGTATGCCACTGAGTAGAGCTGGAGTTTCTTTAACTGGGCAGCATATGGCATCTGTTTGAGCCCTTTGATCCTCTTGGTGAGGTACTTTTGGGGTCTTACCAGTTGCTGCAGGTGTCTGGTAAGGTACATCCCAAAAGGGGCATTGTACTCAATTATGGGCCTGATGAGGGATGAGTAAAGAGGCACGATGACCTCCCCTGATCTAGATGTGAATCCCTTCATGATTAGGTGGGCTATATAAAATGTTTTTCTAACCACTTTGGCCACGTGTTTGTCAAATGAGAGATTGCTATCAACTTGGGTCCCCAAGTCCCTAATTACTTCTTCTGTACTTAATGGATTACCACCTATGTGGTAATTTGTGGCACTTTGTTTTTGCCAAAGGGGATGACTATACACTTTTTGGCGTTTAGCTTGAGGCCATGGCTCAGGCACCAGTTGTCTGTTTCTATGAGGCCCTTTTGGAGGATGCTTGTGTCGGCTGGAGAGTCGATTATGGCCAGTTTGCAGTCATCTGCAAACTTGGTCAGCCACAGTCCTTCCATGTTGGCCTGTACCTCTGAGAAATATATACTGAACAAGAGAGGTCCCAGGACTGAGCCTTGTGGGATGCCACTTGTAACTGGTTTGGAGTCTGACATGGCTCCAGCAATTCTAACCATGTGGGTTCTGTCCTTGAGCCAGTTTGCAACCCATCTAGTGACATAGGGGTTTATATTTAAGCTGGTGAGCTTATCTATAATGCCCGAGTGGGGTATTGTATCGAAGGCTTTTGCGAGGTCCAGGTAGGCTGTGTGGACCACCTTCCCCTCGTCAATGGCCTTGGTGACTGTTTCAAAGAATGGGATTATGGAGTTTATTTTGATTTAAAAGGAGACAGCTTTATGGTTGAACCTTACCAGGAAGGACAAGACATTGGAGGGTGCAGTGTTCTCCTATATTTGTGAGCACAAGGTCCAGTATGTTGGAGCCTCTAGTGGGCATATTCACTGTTTACTCAAGGGTGTTTGTATTTATGAAGTTCAACAATCTCTGTGCCTATAGATTTGAGGCCATGTAGGATTCCCAGTCTACAGACAGGTAATTAAAGTCTCCCATGAGTAGTGTCAGTTTGGATGGTGAGTGTCTCCAGTAAGTCCAAGTATGCATTCTAAGCTTTTTGAGACATGGAGGGTGACCTATAGCTGGCTAGGACATGGTCGAGATTTTGCATATGATGATCTGCACGTGGAAGAACTCCAGCACACCATCTTGTTTGACTAGCCTTAGAGGTATGCTTGTTATTGATGTATATTGAAACACCTCCATCATTAGTCTTTATCTGTGCAGCTACAGGTCTAAAAGTGTGGAAGGCACTGAAACCTTGCACTGCTGGAATACTGTCTGCTGCTTTAAATCATAAGATTGCCAGTTTTCGTTGTGGCTAAAACTGGACCTAGGCCACACCCCTTGCATCACCCATAATCCCTCCCATTTCTGCCCCTCTCCCACCAACATTCTGCCCATTTTTGCCATCTTCATGACATCAGCTGATGGGGAACGCCCTCTTTTTCTGTTCCTGATGCCTGCTTTCTGACAATTTACTATGCTTTTCTGTAAAAAAGCATAGTAAGTCTGCCAATTTAACAAACTCTGATAGTCTGTTTCCTGTTTGTACAGTGTTTCTGGACTACTGGACATTCACCCTATTAAACCATGTCTAGGTAATTGCACAGATAACTATATTCTCGAATATGAGGAAGGCATGGAAGGAGCGTAGTTTTTTGTTTAGGCTCCTTGCATTAAGCAGTAACACCTAGAGAATCTGTTGAGTTTATTTTGCTATGTCTGTAGGTTTATCAATTTGTCATGGCCTAAAAAAGGCAGTATGGGGGCAAACAAAGCCTTTTCCAGTATCTGAAAGCCTAGAGGGGAAGGTGCAGACCATCCTTGACAAGAAATATGGTCTGCTGACCATGATATCCCAAGTTGACAAATACGGGATCCCCTTAGAATGACATCAAAAAGACAGCCAGTTGTTGAAATCAATCACTTTTTACTCATATTTTGGTAACATCCTCGGTGATGGTAATATGCTGCTCAGTGCCAGGCTCATACCAGTCTGAGACACAAAGTCTAAAAGCTCCATAATGTGTCTCTTCATACAGTCCAGGGAGGTACATATCAGGTTATTTACACCTACATGGACTATGAAGGAATCATACTGGTACCTGTGGCATAATGATATGCTCATCCTGGAGGGAGGCTGGGCACAGCCACCTATGCACTGCCATAATCCCTTGTGAAGGGGTGGTGATACATATGTGTATCCAAGGGACAAGCATTAGAATCCCCAGACGACTACCTGGTAATAGCATTCAACATGGGTTTGCAGAAGAATGTACTAGCATGGGAGAAGGTATTGTGGTCATCTGGTGGTGACACAGATCGCACATCCACCCATACAGGGCTGAGGTTAGATTACTACAAATGCCCCTACTGTTGGGATGGTGAGGGCATAAAGCACTCCCATAGCTGACCGAATGATGGCCCACTCCAGATACCTCTTGCCCTGATACTACTCGAAATTTTTAGGTAAGAGAATGAATGAATGAGTTATGTCCCATTTGGTGGAGCATTCATGGTCAACAGGCATGGAGGAAAAAGCTGCATAAATATTTTTAAAAATATCACATTTGTTATATCACTTTGTAGGGGTGTCAAGTCTTAGTACATTTAAAGCTTGTTTTATTTCTAGATGTTCTATGGTGTTGTGAAGTCATGCAGCATAGAGAGAAAAAAGGACAAGTAAATTTCTTATGTTCTTAACACTTTCTTTTCCTCTGGTTGTATCTGAGTTTATGCAATTTAACAGAAAGTATGTATACAGAGCAGGGAGATATGGGACAGAAACCCCACAGCAGAGGGTGAGGGCTATATAAACAATTTTTTTTTCTGTTTTGTATGATGAGTTTTTAACTTCATGACTTTGTTAGACTTCTGTATTACGGATGCATTGTTTTGCTTCTTGACTAAAAGAGACAAAAATGTTTCATAGGAAATGTATTTAAAATTACTTTATCAGACACTTACTGTTTTTAATAAGCAATACATTCACTACAACTATTCTACTAGCTAAACAAAGAAAATTAAATCACATTATAGATAAGTCATAAAGATTAATTAATATTTGTATATAATTTCCTGTAGTACTGGATAAAGCATCTCTTAAAATTAATTAATTATTTATTTATCCTAATATTGTCAGAGCAAGAAACTTCCTTTGTACTCAGCGCTTATCACACTAGTTGGAGAATACAATGTCCTCTTTGACATGTATCTGTCCAGCCACATCACACAGACTGAAAGGCCCCAGAGGTTCCTAACCAAAGAGATTACTGGTTTAGAGACCTATAGATACCAAGACATATACTCTGTCTCTTATAGACTCCAACTGGAAGATTGATGCCTTGCATTCCATGCCATTAAGAACCTAATGCTACTTTATATTCTGTACCACTGTAAAACAAACAGTTCTACTACTACTCAAACATGTAAATCTCTACTAAGATATAGCCAAAACTTGCTGAAGGGACAGATGTATTAATCAACTTTTACTCCATCTCTGGAACAAATTGTTTTTATATTTAAAAATGAGTGACTCCCTTACATTCTTCAAAATTAACCTTGACAATCGAATGGGCATCTGCAGCTTTATTCCTTACCTGACTAGGTTTACCCTTCTGAAAACAGGAGGTACTTCATAGGGGTAAGCACTAGAAATGTGTATATGGTCTCTAGACTCACTATAATTCCTGTGATCATATGCATTTCCCTTAGTGAGGTCACAGTAGGGATAACGCATGGATCTTTTCACTAATCATACAGGTGCACCCCATGCACAGCCATCAAAAGCAATGGAAGCATCCCCACCCCCATGCTATCCCTATGCTGATCTCAACAATGATTGAATGTTTGCTGTTTGTTTGCATAGGGAGAAATCAGATTTTGCAGATGTTTTCAATAAACAGTAGGTTGCATATATATATTGAATGACAGAGGAGGAACACACCTCTCAATTGTCCAGATTTTCCTCATATTTTTGGTGCATTCTTCATATTCAGTTTCAAACTTTATATCCTTGTGAAAATGCATGATAACACAAAACCTGTTATTCTAGCAATTTTCTGAGTTTAGAAGAGATTTTTAGCCTTTTCCCTCCATTATTTTAGGCTTTGCCCAAATTTCTTGTACTACCTCTCAACCTCTTAGAGTAAGAAATAGGGACAAAGTCAAGAATAATGGGAGGGGGGTAAAGGCTTCAAAATAGGAACAGATTTTTAATATTGCTCTTACATAGAAAGTTGCTAGAATAACAGTATTTGCATTAATATGCATTTTCTGAAGGATATGAAGCCTGAAAGTCAAATGTATGTCATTGTTTAGTGACTTCAATCCTCAGTGATTTGCCCGAAAGCCACAGATTTTTTGAGGAAAAGACCAAAAATATCAGGTAAAAATCTGGTTAGTTGAGAGATATGTATAGGGAAGGATATTTATCACAGTGCTGTAGCTAGCTACTGCATATTATGATTCAAAACTCAGAGGAAAGACTTTAAATGAGTATGTATTGCACGTGCGTGTCTGTAGTACACAGACTGTCAAAAATCTTAATGGTGTCATTTTGTCTATTTTTCATAAATTACATATTTCTTCTATTTATATACTGTTTTTTATTTGTTTACTTATTTGCACAAGTGCCCATTTTTGTAAGCTTAGTAAATACAATGTGAGCGGGTTGTGGGTTATGATAGCAGCACACACAAAAACCACGTAGCACTATCAGAATACACCTGTACTCTTACTAGTGTATAACCCACATTTCTTGACTTGTTAATGTGTGCAACATATCTCTCAACTATTCAGATTTTCACAGAATGTCCAGATTTTTGCCTCATATTTTTGGTCTGTTCCTCATAAAATTTGTGGATGTTCTTCGTTTTCCATTGCTGCAGTCCTTACTATTGGGTTTAGTCCGCATCCAGTCGGCCCGAATACCAGAGTATAAGGCTGACGTCGGTCAGGGCGCATTAGACTGACGTCAATGCGTCAGGGTACTATCGCATGACCGGCGTCATATGCTCAGACTTATTTGCCGCGTGGTCCGAAGCAGAAGCAGTTTTGGGAGTGCAGGTTGGCATTCTGAAATATTTCGAACGGAGTTTCAGACCGAATCAGAGTTGGCTAAGTACCCGTTGGGGAACATTTTGGTTTTTCTTGCCTCAGTATTTAACGGATGTCAGAAAAAGTGAATAACTGTATTTCTTGTGGGAAACAAATACCTCATAGGGATTACCATACATTGTGTATACCTTGTTTAGGGCCTGAGCACGACGTTGTTGGTTGCCGCTCTTGTGCTAGGTTTAACAAACGCACTATTAAGAGGAGGTTAGACTGTGCCAGATTAGTGTTTGGGAAGCGTTGCAATTATAAAATGCCGTCGGATGCTCCGACGCCCGCTTCGTCCAAGAAGCGCAAGGACAAAACAGCAAAGCCTAGGATTGATGAACCGGCAGTCCCGGACGTCGGTTCTTTAGGTGGCTCGGTGGAGCCAGAGGTTTTGCCAGGAGTTTCTATGGAGTCTCAGGCAGAAACTTTACTGTTACAGGATGTACCCTCTCAGGAGGCAGGCCAGGCTGAGGGGGCTTCTCAGGTAACTATTCTTCCCTCTCTTCCCACAGTAGTTAGAGCCTCTCCTTCTGTTGCCAAAACTTCTTTTAGAGGTAGGCTAACTTCAGCTTCAGTAGGGGCTTCTCCTAGCCTTTCGGGTTCTCTACCTAAGAAACATATGCTTAAAATGGCAGAAGATTTGATTACTATGATTAGAGGTTCTATGGGCCCTCCTGATAAGAGGCCTAGAGTGGAACCAGAGTTTGACAGTTTTGAACAGGGTTCAGGGGCTTCTGAGTCTTCTGGAAGATTTGCAGGAGTATCCTCATTATTCTGATTCTGATGTGGATGATGCCACTCCTTGGCTTCTCCTCCTGAGGATTTTTCATTTTCAGAGACTCTGCATTCCATGAGGGAGCACTTTAAATGGGAAGGCCAGGATTACTCTGATTCCAGGAAGAGGCTTAGGGAATTCTTGTTTTACCCCAGCATAGGCCCTTAGCTATACCTCCTGTGTTGAATGTGGTGGAAGATGTTTTGCAGAGGCTTCCCTGAACCCTGATTCTTTGCCTCCTGCTCCTGTTAAACCTGATAGGTACTATAGGGTGCCGAAGCTCATAAGTATTTGTTTAAGAGTCCTAGGGCGGACCCAGAAACTGTTTCTCAGGGGCCTAAAGGTGTTAAGGCCTCTGTGGTTAAAAATCCTGTTCCCACTGACAAAGAGGCAAGGGCGTTAGATAGGTGGGGTAAGAAAGTGTATACTTCTTCCACTCTAGCCATGAGAGCGTTGAATTGTCAGTTTCACATGCTGAAATATCAAAATTATCTCCTTTCACAATTGAAATCTAAGGTGGATGCTTTGGCGGAAGGTATTG
The DNA here is from genome assembly GCF_019279795.1 of Protopterus annectens. Lineage (NCBI taxonomy): Eukaryota > Metazoa > Chordata > Ceratodontiformes > Protopteridae > Protopterus > Protopterus annectens. The sequence goes on along the minus strand of NC_056736.1, from coordinate 366,716,320 downwards.
ATTGTAAAGACTTGCTGGATTTAGTTTATGTGTCTGAACAAGTGGGCAAGCATTCTTTGCAATGTGGTTTTGATGCTGTGCAGGCCTCCTCGAGGGTGGCTGCCACTAGTTCTGTTCTTCGCAGGCATGCCTGGTTGAGGGATCAAAATTTGGCTGAGCATGTTAAGACAAGGATTTTGGATGCTCCTTTACAGTCTGATGTGTTGTTTGGTTCACCTGTGGAAGCAGTTTTAAAGAAAATGGAGGACAAAGCTAAGTCTATGCAAACTGTTAAAGATTTTTGCAGGTACAGCCACGAAGTTTAGTAGAAATTGGCCTGCTAAGGGGTGGACATATCCTGCTTATGATTCCCAGTCTAGGGGTAGGTCTAGACGTGGTAGGGGCAGGGCTCAAGGTTCTTTTAGGCCTAGAACAGGGAGTTCACCTGCTCAGACTTCTGGTGAGGGCAGGGGTCAGTCCTTTCGTAAACAGACCCAATGACCTCCCTTTTCAGCTGCCAGTAGATTCTCGTCTGGCAGCTCCTTTGGAGGAACGACTGTCTCTTTTCAAAGAAAATTGGGATTTAATTACTCAAGACAGATGGGTGTTGGACATCATTCAGCCAGTCCCTGTATCAGAAAGGGGCCTAGGATTTTATTCTCGCATGTTCCTAGTATCAAAGAAGGGGAACACGTGGAGACTGCTTTTGGATTTATCTCTCCTCAACACTTATCTGGACATTCCCAAGTTCAAGATGTTGACGTTACAACAGCTTTTACCCCTGCTGGGCAAAGATCACTGGATGGTAACTTTAGATCTCGAGGAAGCTTACCTTCATGTGCCTATCAGGCTAAGTTACAGGAAGTATCTGCGTTTCGAGCTGGAGATTCTCATTATCAGTTCTCTGCATTGCCCTTTGGCTTATCTACTGTGCCCAGAGTATTCACAAAGGTTCTGGCTCCAGTGATAGCTTACTTCAGGCTACAAGGACTTCAAATCTATCCTTATTTAGGCGACTGCCTGATTCTGGCTCAAGAAAAGGAAGACCTTCTACAGCATCTGGAATATCTTATAGCAGTGCTAAGATGCCTAGGGTATTCTGTGAACGAAATAAAGTCCAGTCTAGTACCCTCTCAAGACATGTGCTTTCTGGGTGTGAGACTGAATACAGCAGCCCAGATGGCCTTTTTAACCCCGGACAAACAAAAGAGTCTATCACTTTACTTCCATCAACTATCTCATCAGTCCGTGCTGACTGCAGAGACAGTCCTACAAGCATTAGGGTTCATGGCATCTTGTATTCTGGTGCTTCCCAATGCCAAACTGCATATGAGGAAGTTACAATGGTATCTCAAAATGTATGGACACAGCACTGCCAGGATTTAGACACTGTCATTCAAATAATACCTTGCCTTCAAAGAGAATTTTTGTGGTGGGCTCAGGAATGTCACCTAAACAAGGGACTCTCTGTGACCCGCCAGAGGCGAGTCAGATTTTACCGACAGATGCCTCAGACATTGCTTGGGAGCTCATCTACATGGAAAGTGGATACCAGACAAGTGGCCTGCCAGACTACAGCATCTACATATCAACATGAAGGAGATGTTAGCAGTCCAGTTCGCATTGCTGGCTTTCAAGGAGTTACTTCTTCCAGGGCAGGTGTTGATTCTAACAGACAACACAACTGTCATGTGGTACTTCAACAAACAAGGGGGAACACATTCTTATCCTCTATGCAGGCAAGCAATGATTTTATGGGAGACTGCGCTTGCACCTAACTCTTCAGGCAAGGTTTCTGCCAGGAGCACAGAACTCCTTAGCAGATATGTTAAGCAGACAAATCATGGATCCCCACAAGTGGAAACTGGATCTTCATGTATTTCAGAAATTGACAGTGTCTTGGGGAACTCCAGACATAGATCTGTTCGCTTCTCCACTAAACCACCAGCTGCCACAGTTTTGCACAAAGGGGTTTCATCACACAGCTTGGAAAGTGGATGCTCTGTCTTTCAGTTGGACAAACCTTCATGTGTATGCCTTTCCACCTCTGCCTCTTCTTCCAAAGGTACTGTTAAAGGTCAGACAGGACAGGCCAAGGATGATTTTGATAGCTCCAGATTGGCCTCGGCAACACTGGTACCCTCTACGGAGTCTGGTAAAGAAGCCTCCATGGCCTTAACCTTTGATTCCACATCTGTTATCCCAGCAGGACGGTCATCTGCTCAATGTCAAGCTTCACTCTCTTCATCTGTCAGCCTGGCATATTCTGTGTTGAAACACAGCAGGTCTCAACTTCCTCAACAAGTTTTAAATGTGATTAGGGAAGCTAGAAGACCTAGTACAAGGAAAGTGTACGCAGCAAAATGGAAGAGATTTTTATTCTGGAGTAAAGCAAAGAATTTGGAGATTTCTGAGCCTAATTTGAGTATGGCTCTTCAATATCTTACTGAGTTACTGGACAAGGGTCTGTCCTTCTCTTCCATTAAGATTCATGCTGCAGCAATCTCAGCTCACTATGATTGTGACCCACCATTGTTTTCGCATCCTTTGTTCAAGCAGTTTCTTAGAGGGGCAAAATATAAGACCCCAGAGCTCCTACTCCTGCTTGGGATCTCAATTTTGTGTTGGAAAAACTTACTCTACAACCTTTTGAGCCCGCGGCTACTGCTGAATTGAAATATTTGTCATGGAAGACTGCTTTTTGTTGGCTATTACTTCTGCAAGAAGGGTGTCTGAGTTGCAGGCCCTTATGGCAGTCGAGCCCTTTTGATTTTCCATAAGGATAGGGTATCATTACGTACTAATCCTTCCTTTATGCCTAAGGTGGTTTCTAGTGTGGCTTTAAACCAAACTATTCATTTGCCTACTTTTATGCAGACCCCCAAAATAAAGGGAAAAGATTTTGCATACTTTAGATGTACACAGGCAATTGCGTTATTACTTAAGCAGGACTAAGGATTTTAGGCAGTCTCAGCAGTTGTTTGTTTCCTTTGCTTTGAGTTAGGGCAAGCCTGTGTCAAAACAAACTATTTCTAGGTGGATTGGCTTTTGCATTGCATTTTGTTATTCCCATCATGGCAAGGAGGTTCCAGCTGGGATTAGGCCTCATTCCACTAGGGCTACTGCCACTTCAACAGCATTTCTACGGTGGGTGGCAACTAAGGATATTTTGGAAGCAGCTACTTGGAGTTCAGTGCATACTTTCTCTAAGCATTATCACCTTCCTATCTACTCTAAGTCTAGGGCTGGTTTTGCCACAGCTGTTTTGCAAGGCATGTTGTCAGCTCCTGCTTCTTTATGATTTGCCAGCCTCCCTTACCTCTGCTTTGGGATTCTACCCAATAGTAAGGACTGCAGCAATGGAAAGCGAAGAACATAGTACAGTTTTGTACCTAGCATAAATGTAGATGTTGGAGGATACCATAGCTGGAGTCCAATTTACGCTGCGTCCTTGGGGCCTGTGTTTAGGGGTGGTTGTGTAGGTGAGTTTACCTGCTTATATTTTTTTGTATATATTGTTCATGTTTTGGTGCAGGTATTTTGGGCCTTGTCTTTTTAGGGTCTTCTGACATCTGGGGCAAGAAAAGACTGAGGATATGACGCCGGTCATGCGCATTAGTACCCTGACGTACTGACGTCAGTCTAATGCGCCCTGACCGACGTCAGCCTTATACTCTGGTATTCGGGCCGACTGGATGCGGACTAAACCCAATAGTAAGGACTGCAGCAATGGAATCCTCGAACATCTACATTTATGGTAGGTACAAAACTGTACTTTTTCTGGCAAATCACTGAGGAATGAAGTCAATAAATAATGATATACATTTAAGCTCCAGATGTCATAGCCTTCAGAAAATGCATACCAAGACAAATCCTGTTATTCTAGCAGCTTTCTAGGTTTGTAAGAGCAATATTTATAATCTATCCCTATTATTGGGCTTTTGCCCCCTCTCCCAATTATTTTAGGCTTTGTCCAGATTTCTTGAGCTAAGATGGTAATAGGTATGGTGTGCCCTCTGCCAGGCTCT
>NC_056736.1:366694813-366704813 GCF_019279795.1 Protopterus annectens | reverse complement strand
ATGACCCAAGCACCAGGGCAAGAGACATACATAAGAAAACAGGGAGAGAAGCAATCATGATCTTATTTTTAGTAACAGTAGCATTCAGCAACACAGTTATGTAGTAGCTGCCATGGGAGTGTTTCCAGATTAAGTACACTAGGTAAATAATGCAAATGCTAATATACCTGTGCTAATATAGGTTCATAGGTAGGTACTAGGCTATTGGCCCTAGGGCCTATGTAAGCCTAGCGAAAAAGGTACCCTGACTTTCAAGAGGTTTAGCATGTATTAAAGCATATTCAAATTGGCAAATGGCAAGCTATGAGTGATGTAAAAGTTGAAAGTTCTAAAATGCTTCTAAAGTAAATTTTTCTAATGTATAGAGCAATGGGATTTTAAATTACTGAGGCTATATTTGGCACAGTCTATTCTGTGCTTGAAAGCTGGAATTGAAATCTTTGCAGGGGTTTTGATTCTTCATTTTGGGATTTTTAAGAGGCAGCAGTGAGTATTTCTTTATAGTTTGCCAGTTAATTTAGAACATAAATAATGTTAAAATAATTTGAAGATCATAGTGGACAAAAGTCGCATTGCTGAATTTGAGATCAGAAAGCAATTCGCATCCTATAGAGTTAGGCAGTGACACTTTCCCAAATCTGTTCAGATGGTAAATCTACAGAGATTTTTAGTGTTTCTGAATGATGATGCTCTGGGAAAAGGCTATGTTTGTGAGTGTAGGCACTGTAGGAAAAAGCTATGGTTCTGAATGTAGGAATTGCATGAAGAAATTTTATTGAAGGTAGGCAATGTGGGAAGAAGTTAATGCATTCTAATCTTGGTAAGAGTATGCTTTTTTTGTGGGTTTACCTTAGAAATGTACAAGTAGTTCATCACAGATGACCCTTACCATGATATATTAAATGAACTTAGATCATGATGTAAATATTTTTGCAGAATGGCAGTATCCTCTCCACCTCTTGTTGTGGGGGTTTACACCCCCAATCCCTAAATGGACTATGTCTGACTTAGAATGACTTAGGAAAGGGAACCGTTTGTGTTTCTTCCAAGTTGGTGCCACCTTGGAGGTAATATATATTAAGATCTGATCAGGGGTGTAGCAGCACAGCCCCCCCCCCAACATTAAGGGGATGTGAATAACACAGTCCACCTGCAAAACACTTTCAAATAGTGTTTTATTGTATTGCCAGGCAGATGGGAAATCAGGTCACTCTGGTTTGTAAGCAGAGGTCCAGGAATTCAACCATTAGTAAAACCTTTTTTGACAATTGCAGTGTGAGATTTTGGTGTGAGGACATATGTTAATTTGTAGTATGCTTTTAGCTGGGAAAGTACTGTGTTACTGTTAATCTGTGTATGGTAAGACAGGTAAAGATTTGGTTAAACAGCATATAGTGAGCACTAATCAGCAGCTATATGAAAGGTGCAGGAATTCAGAAAGTGTCTTGATTTAGGAGCAGCCCAGGAGTACTATCTAGTGAAGTGACTCTGTCAGACACATACACTAAACAAATTAAAACTGAGGGAATCAAACCATCCACTACAGGCAGCAACCCATTAACAGCTCATGGCCTTACTCATCTGCACTTAGTATCAGGCAAACTGTTGTAGCCCACCACTGTGCATTCCATGTTTGTGTAACTAACAAAACAATTTAAAATTCATTTACAGTCAATTTTTTCACATTAAAGTCATATTCTTCATGTCAAGCTTGAACACAGCCAGTTCTCACGCTGAGAATCATACAGTGCAACCCATTGCACCCCCATGCCCTCAGAACTTTTAGCTCAAGAATCAGAGACAAAAGGAAAAGATTTTAAAATTTTTATCTTATATACTTAGATAGTTGCAGGAATAACAAGCTCAGGTAAGGTAAATTAAAGCTGGGAATCTCTCAGGTGAGGTAGCTTGGAAAATCACAAATGTGCACAAATGCTAGCCCACCAACTTTAAAACTGTAAAAAAATAAAATAAAATAAAAACTTTCTACCATCTTCAGCAAATGCAGTTAACACACAGCTTCCATGCACTGCTGTCCCAATGCAGTTCCATACTTCAGCACCAAAATACTGGGTGTCCATTTCAAAACAGTGCTTGGAGATTACCATGCTTTGAGATGCCTCAATCTCATTGGCTTTATATTTCAGTCAATCACATTTGAGTTGGGGGGGGTGTAAGACAGAAGACTTTCCACAGCAGCTGAGCACTAATTGTTGGCAGCTGAGCAGTAGTGTGGCTGTGAAATAGTTTCTTTCTTTTCTTAAAAATTGTGTAACATTTATAGTCCCCCCAGCAGCACAGGGGCCCTAGGCAGCTGCCTAGATTGCCTTATAGTGGATATGTCCTTGGCCACTGATAATGAGGAACAATAAAGGTGGGGCTAATACTGCTCCTTGGGGAACTCTTGAAAAAAGTCTATCCACTAGAAAAAAAAATTATAGTAGGACTCCAGCAGTCCTAGAAATTAATTATTTAAGAACCACTGTAGCCACATCATATTATAACAACTATGTTACTGTGGATAGTTCCACACATAGTAAAACTGTAGTACTGTTTAGTATCTACGGGCAGTGCCGGTTAGCTAGGGCTAAATTATTCCTGGTTCCACCAAGTCTCCTCTTCAGTTTTTCCCTTGAAAGTAGTCTAACTCTCAACCTAAGCACTTAAAAAGCATCTTACAGTCCAGCACTTGCTCAGACCTAATAGCAAGCACTAATATACCCCAACACTTGATTTTCCAGCAGGGCAAGGCTCATTATTCACCCCTCACTAACCAAGCGACTAAGCAACTCACCTTACTATTCAGGCATGACCAAAGGACAATTTCAGGTATACTCTGCAGTCCAGCTGGTGAACCTGGGTCTCCTGAGGCAATGTTACAACTACCTCATGTACACAGACAACCGTCTCCTCCTGCCACAAAACATTAACATATGCGAGAGATGCAATTATATAGCTAAATTGGAGGCTAAGCTCTCTCCACCCAAGACTGGAACAGGCAGTCATGAGGAGAAGGTTAACACTTGCACCACACCTCCAGCCTCACATAGACATACTAAACCAGCACTGGCAAAAAATACACATAAATACACAAAATCATACTTGGAGGCTCTAAATAAAAACCTGCAAAAGCATCAGAGATCTTCAAAGCAGACACCCAAAATACCTGCACCTCCTGTCACAAACCAGACAACACATGAAACACAAAATCATTGCGCTGCACAATCACAGCCCTTAAGGTGAAATAACATACCTAATACACTAGTAATAGGTGACTCTATTGTCAGGCACACTGACATCCCACTCACTAGGCTGGACAAGGAAAAGGTTACTGTTAGCTGCCTGTCGGGAGCCAGAATCCGCCACATAACACAAGCACTCAGGTCACTTCAGAACAAGTACAAATATGACTCTGTCATTGTTCATGTTAGTGTGAATGACCTGAGATGTACCTCCCTGGACTACATGAAAAGAGATATGGAAGAGCTCTCCGATCATGTAGCCCAGGCGGGTATGACCCTGACCCTGAGTAGCATCCTGCCCTCACCAAGAATGATACCGCAGTATAAAGAAAAAATGATAAATTTCAACAATTAGCTAAGCTTCTGGTGTCATTCAAAGGGGATCCAGTGCCTTTTCAGCCTGGGATGACATGCTCGACAAGCCTCGTTGCTTCATAAGAGACGGCTTGCACCTGTCACCCCTAGGCTTTCGAGTACTGGCCAAGGCTCTTGCTGCCCCCATAGTGCCTTTTTTAGGCAAGGCTCAAAAGTCAAACCCACCTCCGTAAACAGCACAAATAAAAAAATGAGGGTTATGCTACTCAATGCCAGGAGTTTAAATCTCGAAATGCACACGCTCAAGGCACTCCTCAGTATGGAGAACGTCGACATCTGTGCAGTAACTAAAACCTGGTTCAAGGCTTTATAGAGCACCCCAGCACTACTGGGCTACAACTCATACCACACATTTCAGCCACAGAACATGGACCGAAACATAAAAGGAGGGGGGTATATCCATATTCATCAAGGATACCTACACCTCCAGGTTAGTGGTACGGCATGATACCTCTGAGATCATCCATGTGCAACTAACATCGGGCAAATCTTTAATGCAAACTGTGGCCTGCTACAGATCACCCTCCATGACCCAGGACCAGCACTACTCCTTTCTGGAGACACTGGAAAACATGAAGGTCCTACCGAACACCCTGATATTGGGCGATTTCAATTACCCTACCGTTAACTCTGAAAACTACTCAAGTACAAACTCCCAGGTCTAGCGCTTCCTGGAATTTATCAACTCAAATTCCCTGGATCAGCTGGTAAACTCCCCTACCAGAGGTGAAAACATATTGGACCTGGTCATCAACAACATGAGCGACAGGTGTTCAGCACCAGAGGTCAACCCGTCACTGGTTAGATCAGACCATAAACTAATCACTCTGGTTGTCCACACCATACCACCACCCCCAACTAAGGAAACCACAGTGAAAAACTTTTCTATAGCAAACTTCACCGTACGTAAGACAGAGGTGGTAAGTTTCACAGCCCCCACGCTAAAGGATAACAGTGTCCAAGATGCAGGAACCTTTACAAATGCACTCTGTGAGTACCTACAAGAATGCATGGATTGTGCCATCCCTAGCAAAACCAAGACTCGCTCCCCTAACAGAAGAAAATCAGTCTGGTGGACCGCTGCCATAAACAGGCTATACAATAGAAGGAGGAAACTAGTTCAGAAAAAAAGCAAATCCCAAGAAGGAAAGACTTCCCTGATCAGTATCAGTAAGAAACTAAGGTCCATCATAAAATCATCCAAGGCTAACTTCGAAAGAAAAATAGCCAAGGATTTGAAAGATAACCACAAAGCCTTCTTTAGCTATGTCAGGAATCTAAGTGGCAACTCGCAGATATGCTCTGAGCTAGTGCAAAATAGCACAAAATATACTGAACCTAGTGATATTGCCAACATCCTGGCAGATAGATTCAGTGCAAACTTCACCCACTCTCACCCCCAAAAGGGCCCACAACAATAATGCAAAAGTGTAGTGTCCTGGAAATCACAGATGCACAGGTGAAAACAGCTCTTTCAAAAGCCAAAAGCAGTTCTTGCACAAACTACAGAATGAACTAACCCCCCACCTAAACAGACCGTTCAACCTCAGCCTCTCCACAGGTTACGTGCCCATAGAATGGCACACAGCAATGGTTATTCCGCTCCACAAAGAAGGGGGCCACAACTGACCCTGGTAACTATTGCTCCATAAGCCTGACTAGCCTGGTCTGCAAGACTATGGAGCGCATCATCATGGAACTCATTAACAAAGACATTGGGAACCTCCAAACACTTGACCTGACCCAGTTCGGCTTTGTTAAGGGTAGATAATGCCTACTAAACCTGGCTGACTTCTTCGAGACAGTCACCAAGGCCATAGATGAGGGGAAGGTGGTTCACAAAGCCTACCTTGACCTTGCCAAGTCTTTTGACACCATTCCCCACTCGAGAATTATAGAAAAACTCACCAGCCTGAACATAAACTCCTATGTCACGAGATGGGTTTCCAACTGGCTTACAGACAGAACTCACATGGTAAGAATAGCGGGCTCCAGGTCCGACTCTAAACCAGTCACAAGTGGTGTCCCACAAGGCTCGGTCCTGGGTCCCCTACTGTTCGGCATGTACTTCTCAGAAGTACAGGCAAACACAGGAGGACTATGGCTAACCAAGCTTACCGATGACTGCAAACTGGGAGCCATAATTGGCTCTCCGACTGACATGGACATTCTCCAAAAGGGCCGCACTGAGATGGACACCTGTTGTCAAAGTCACGGTCTCAAGCTAAATGCCAAAAAATGCATAGTCATCCCATTTGGGAAAAACAAAACACCCATGAATTACCACATAGGTGGCAGCCCCCTTAATACAGAAGAGGTAATAAGAGATCTGGGGACCCAGGTAGATAGTAATCTCTCCTTTGACAATCGTATTGCCAAAGTAGTTAGGAAATCCTTCTATGTAGCCCATCTAATTACTAAAGGGTTTGCATCTAGAAATAAAGAGGTTATAGTGCCCCTCTACTCATCACTCATCAGACCCATCATACAGTACAATACCCCATTTGGGATGTGCCTCACAAGACACTTCCAACAGCTGGAAAGACCACAGAAGTACCTCACCAAGAGGACTATTGGCCTCAAACATATGTCCTATGCAGCCCGACTGGAAAAACTCCGGCTGTACTCAGTGGCATATCGCTTACTCAGAGGTGATCTCTGCCTGACTTACAAAGCCATGTCCAACTCAGAATGGATGGGCATGTTCCACCTAAAGAAATCCAAGTCACTGCGAGCCAGTCGCTCTAGTGAGCTAAACCTCACCACAACAATAAATAGAACATGCTGGAGGGATAGATTCCTGTCACAGAGACTCCCCATGCTTTGGAACAAAATTCCTAACTGCATTAGGCAGAGACCCTCACTAACACTCTTCAAGAGAAACCTTGATGAGTGGATGGGTAACAGAAAATACACGCCTAGGATCACTTCATTGGCTCTGCTTGACAGAGGCTCAGTTAATTAATCAATGGGGTGGTGAAAGCTGACACACTCTGGCTAGGCTTATAAATGCCCTCGGGCAGATAGCCTAGTACCTACCTATGAACCTATGTGTGTAGTAATGGTCAGGTAACTATAAAAATAAGGTAATTTTTATTATTATTCTTATCAGTTCTGATTCCTTTTACTTCAAAAGGAAGTCCAGAAGCCACTATAAATCTGAAGCCTAAGACTGAATAATAACTTTTTATTTTAGTTTCTCTGCGCACTGTTGTTTGCAGGATATATGGATCAACTGAGATATGTAATGAAGTATTATTTTAAAGGAAACTGTTTCCTGTAGGTGCAAAATAGCTTATTCTGTCACCTCAAGCTATTTCTTTGATTACAGCTGTGGTAAACAGCCTTCCCACAGAATGCACTAAAACTTTGAATATACTGACTGATATCAGTCACGCTGAACAAAAATAATGGGTGTCCTTTGGCTTTAGCATTATGTAATGCATTATGTTGTATTCCTGTCACTCATAATACTTTTCAAAATGACAAAGACCTCAAGAACCAAGTCTCTGGAGACAGCTTGTTTTCCTGTGAGCAGTATATGGAAGGTATTTTAAGATGTTATGGCCTATTATTTTATTTTTTACTCCTTTTTCATTTGAAGTGAACTAGTGCTATTATTTTACCTTTATTTCTTAAACACTTGAAATGATAAATTAAACCAGGAATATAGCAATAATTTTTAGCATAGACTGCCAACTTACACAGCAAGGTACCTCACCTTTCAGAATTCACTGTACAACACTACATACAGTACATATTACTGGGAAGTACATATTTTTTCAAGTGCCAGTTTGGTTAAATAGTTCACCCTGCAATTACAAAAAAAAAAAAAAAAACACAGTAAAAAAACAGTTGTAGGCTGGGGGGATTATTGAGGGATAACTGGGGTGTGCATGGCTTTCTTTGGTTTAAGGCAGGATGTGGAAGTATTGTGCATCTTTAGATATATATATATATCTATATATCTATCTATCTATATATATATATATATATATATATATATATATATATATATATACATACATATATGGGTTCACTACATATGACCGAAAGTTCATATGACCGAAGCCCATTTGACTGAGTCCAAATGACCAAAAGTTAATTTGACCAAAAACCCATATGACCGAAAACTCATCTGACCAAAAAACAGCACTGGCAGGTATATGCCCTGTTCCCCACTGTAGTGCGACAATGGAGTGAGAATATATTGTTAGGGGGGGTGTGGGGGGCAAGCCCCCATGAACCCCCACACCCCCTACTTATATATACTCACTCCGAGATCGCACAAACAGTAAACAATAGCAAACACACACACACACACACACACACACACACACACACACATAGGCAAACACCAACACATCCAACAATTACACCCTCATACGTTCACCTTTCTACCCTAACCCACACACAGACAACTTACAAACAATCTCACATACACTCAAACTCCCACCCAAAACCCTTACAAAACATTCACTAACCATAGATTACACGTAAATCCATACACTATGCCGAATAACATCCAAACCAAGCAGAGCATGTCACGTAATGTAAAGCTATATATTCAAATTTGTGATTATGCACTTTCAACAGTTTAAAAATTTGCCTTTATGGTCGCGAAATACTGAAATTCGAGATTTCAGTATTTCGCAATTATAAAGGGTAACCATATATATGTGTGTGTATCTATATCTATATATCTATATCTTTATCTCTCTCTCTCTCTCTATATATATATATATATATATATATATATATATATATATATATATATATATAGATACGCATGTATATATATATATATATATATATATATATATATATATATATATATATATAGATACACATGATAAAACTGCCCAGTCTTATAAATACATACTTCCTTATGTCAAATAAGTTCATAAATATTAATAAATTAAAATAAATATTCATTATTTATGGCTGATTGCCTTATTTCTGATTGATATTAACACATCCATATAACCCTGGGGGGGGGGGGGTCAGCTGTCAACTTATTCTGACAATGAAGTTCATATCCATTGAAGAGTACATCTACTAGCAAGTATCTGGTATATGTGGTTGAAGAGAAGAGAGGTCGGAATAAGGAGGTTAAAGCTGCAATCACATGTGTAGTAACCAGTTGCTGCAAAGTGTCAGTGATAGTATTTGATAGAAAAAGGCAAAGAAGGTGAAAAGTAAAGTATACAAAACAGAGATGTGAACAGTGCCTTTGTATGACACAGAGACCTGGTTAGTGAAAGCAGAGCAGATGAGGAAGGTTGAGGTGATGGAGCTGAAGTGCCTGAGATGGGTGGTAGGATGTACATGGTTCAGATGAAGAAATGAGGACATCATAGGTTCATAGGTGTGTACTAGGCTAATGCACCTGGAACCTTTACAAGCCTAGCCCATAAAAGTGCCCTGACATTGTGCTGGAATATAGTAAGTGCTGGTGTCCTGTGTTTTTTGAATGTTATGAAATTCACTGTTTTGAATTTTCAGTGTTTTGAACTTTCGAGATTTTGGTCTCAGTCTTTTGAAATTTGAGATTTTGGGCTTTAGAGATTCTGAAGTGAATCTATATCTATCTATATCTATCTATCTATATATATATATATATATATATATATATATATATATATATATATATTTATATATAGGTTCATAGGTTCATACTAGGCTATCTGCCCTGGGGCAATTATAAGCCTAGCCCGATTCTGTATGGCTTACGCCACCCCTTGATTTGAGTATACTGTGCCCTTTATAAGGTTTAGTTTACTGTGCCTCTGTCTAATAGTGACACAGGAGTACTCCCTGGGACAAACCTACGATCCCCCATCCACCTATCGAGATTCTTCTTGAAGAGATTCAGTGAGGTGCTCTGCCTCACATGAACTGGAATTCTATTCCAGAGCGAAGGGAGCCTCTGGGTTATGAACCTGTCCCTCCAGCAACTTCTATTTATTTCTGTGCTGAGGTTCAAGTCCCTCGAGAGTGTGGCTCTAAGGGATTTAGATTTACTGAGGTGGAGCATGTCCATTAATTCTGGATTTGACATAGCTTTGTATGTCAGGCATAGATCGCCTCGAAGTAGGCAGTATGCAACTGAGTAGAGCCTGGAGTTTTTTTAACCGAGCAGCATATGGCATCTGTTTGAGACCCTTGATCCTCTTGGTGAGATACTTTTGGGGTCTTTCTAATTGCTGCAGGTGTCGGGTAAGGTACATCCCAAAAGGGGCATTGTATTCTATGATGGGCCTGATGAGGGATGAATAAAGGGGCACGATTACCTCTCTTGATCTAGATGTGAAACCCTTCGTGATGAGGTGGGCTATGTAGAAGGTCTTTCTAACCACTTTGGCAATGTGGTTTTCAAAGGA
>NC_056736.1:366674813-366689813 GCF_019279795.1 Protopterus annectens | reverse complement strand
CTGCATCCAAACTCTCATGCTCTCTTTATTTCTTGAGCCCCCTCTCCCATTTCTTCACTATTCATATCCACTTTGAATTACAGCTTTCTGCTTGCCCTATGTATGGGAGCCTTATCTGTGTAGCTGTAGAATATCCCTACAAATGAGGCAGTCCCAAACTGCCTTGTTTTATTAGAAGGATCAACTTAACCCATTTGACTCAAATCCTTCAACTCTTTATTAATTACTATCCCCAATTTCTCCTCTGTTTGATAACAATATGCCTGACCTGTGTATAAAACTAAAGGGACTAAAAATATTTTCACTGCCTGTGTCTTGCTATCCATATCTGTAAGACTGAGGCTTTTCACTTAAAAGTAGTTGTTAGGCATAAGGTAGAATAAATTTAGTAGAATAGGCCTGAAAATATAGAGTCAGGCCTGTGGCATCATGTATGCATACAGTTTCAGGGAAAAACAATTCAGTAGTCAGAAAATATAACTTTTCTGGCTAAGCATGAGATGTACAAAAATAACAGCTCTCAAGGGAAAGCTACAGAAGGCCCTTTCTAAAGGAAAAGTTTTGTGTACTTGCAATGAAATGCTAGATAAGAAATACTCAGTTAAGGCACTGCTAGGCACCTGCTAGACAAGGCCTGGGAATCAAGATTGAGGGGATGGATGCAGCTGTCACAGGAAAGCTACTGAACTGAAGTAATATAATATGTATGTTTAGGACAGAGTTCTTAGTTGGAGTCTTGTTCAAGACTTGATCAGATTTTGTTAAATTACTTTCGTGCTTTCAGTTATCTGATATATTATGCTGCCATATACCATCTGAATATGTGGTTGCGACATTTATATATGTTGGTACTATATGCTACTATTCTATGCTGCTCACTACAATAAACTATTATTAAATAATCTAGTGCAACAGAACTTTGCTTTCTTACAATACCCATAAACAAGGAGCTTGAAGTTCCTCAGTTTTTGTATTATGTTTTGTTTAGTCTTTTCCTGCATATCCTTAGCTGCTGCAACATAATCCTTTTTAAGCCATACCATACCTCTCAACTGGACAGATTTTCGCAGAATGTCCAGATTTTTTGCTTCAATTTTTTGGTCTGTTCCTCATAAAATTTGTGGTTTTCTAGCAAATCACTGGGATGATCTAAGGAATTAAATCAGTAAATAATGACATACATCTGAGTTTCAGACTTTATATCCTTTAGAAAATGCATTTTAACACAAACCCTATTAATCTAGCTATGTGCTAAGTTTATAAGAGCAATATTTAAAATCTGTCCCTAATTTTTGGCCTTTGTCTCCTCATTATGTAAGGCTTTGTCCAGATTTCTTGAGCTAAAAGGTTGAGAGGTATGACCCATACTCCTAAGTACTTAATTTTTTCATGTTCCCATAAATATAGGCATAGCTGAAACAATTCACGTATAGATACATAGCTTACAGCTATAACCTTTGTTTTATCTTTATTAATTTTATATCCCAAAAAGACTTGAAACTGTCTCAGAATGCTCCACAACACTGAGATGTCCTTTTCTGGTTTTATCAGGTACAAAATAATATTATATGTAAGTAAAGCCAACTTTTCTTGATTAGTATACCATTATATCCTTGAATTTCTGAGTCCCTTGTTTTCTTTTCCAGTGGTTATAATATAATTCAAATAACAAAGGAGAAAGAGGACACCCCTACCTGGTTCCTCTGCTGAGACAAAACTTATTAGAGAGGAACCCCCCCCCCTATAATTTAATTTTCATCTTTAATCCCTCATATATCCTCCTAATTAACCTTATTATTGTGTCAGGGAATACAAATGCTTTCATTGCCTTGCTCATAATATCCCAGCTTACTCTATTGAATGCTTTCTCTGCATCAAGACCCACCAACAATAGTGGTATTTTTTTTTAATTCGACTTCCTCATGGCTCATTATTGTTCTTTTAATGTTGTCAAATGTTTGCCTCCCCTTCAGAAAACCACATTGATCCATATCTATAAATTTTGGCAACACTTTTGTCATTCTTTTAGCCATTATAGACATAAACACTTTATAATCATGGTTTATAATCAAAATGGACCTATATTAAGCTGGATCTAATGAGTCTTTATCATCTTTAGATAATACAGCGACCACATGTTTCTTCTAGGATGTTGATACTTCCCCTCCTTTTAAAATACTGTTAAAAAACCTTCCAGATCTGTATTACTTTCCTCCCTCCTAACTTCCAAACTTCCACAGGAATACCATCTATTCCTGGAAAGTTTCATGTAAATTGGTTATACATCACCATTTTTATCTTATCTCATCTCCTCATGTCTTAACTGTTAATAACTGAGCTTCATCTACCTCTAACCTTCACATCTTTAATTCTTCTCTAAATATTTCCATTTGTGCTTTTTCTTGATTTCCGTATTACTCTGCTTTATACAGATTTTTTTTTATAAAATGTAAACCTTTCTAATACCTCTAGAGAATCTCTGGTTATTTTCCTTGTTTTAGGCTCCCTAAGCTTGGCAACAGCCATTTCTCCTTTCTGTTGCCTCAGCCGTTGTGCTAAAAGTTTTTGTGATCCAGAGTTATTATCAAAAGCAGTTGCTGTTATCTCTCTAAATTCATCCATATGATCTAGGTAGCCCCTTATTATCTTTTAGCACTCTGCAGTTGCGCCTCTTCTTGTTCTGTAAGGGTACCTTTTTCTGCAATATTTTAACCTTTGTCAGTCCCTCTAAATATTTATTGCTACATGTTAACCATATTTCCTTTTATTTTATTTCTACCCTATTTTTATACTCCACTTTCATTTTATCCCACTCCCTAGCTATATCTTCTAAAGAAATTTCTATCTTCCCAAATAACTCCCAAATAATTTCCACTACCCATTCCTTAAATTCCTCTCTTTTTAACAGACAGGTCAGGAAGCGCCTATGTCTCATTTTTTACTTCATTACCATGCATTTTTATCTTTGTTATTATTAGCTCGTGATCTGAAATATTTACAGCATTTATATCAGAATTTTCAATTAAGTGCACATATTCTTGTGAAATATAATTTCTGTCTAGCCTAGCCTAGTTGTTGTACCTTGGGGAATAATATGTAAATTCTCCCTGACTTCCTACTACTGAATTTATATCTTCCATACCAAACATTTTCATAAATTTCTTCAAAAATCCACACTGTTTTGTTATATTTTCCCTTCTAGGCCCCCCAGATACATCCTCACTATTGCAAATCAAATTCCAGTCCCCACATATAAGTAATTTTCCTTGCAGAAAGATGATCAGGTCCTTAATTCTCTCTCTACAGCCGAGAACACTGCATCAATAGGCCCAGACAATATCCCAGGATGCCTTTTAAATAGCATGAAACACTACCTATCAGACCCTCTGGAATTTCTGTTGAACTGTAGCCTCCAAACAGGCTTCATGCCTCACGAATGGAAAACAGCAACAGTCATCCCTCTGCACAAAGGTGTGCCATCTACAGACCCTGGAAACTAAAGACCCAAGTCTCACTAGTTTCATATGCAAAGCCATGGAAAGAATTATCATGGAAATGATCAATAATGACATAGTAAACCTCCAGACACTGGACCCAACCCAATTTGCTTTTTTCAAGGAGAGGAAATGCCTACTGAACCTGGTGGACTTCTTTGAGAAGGTCACCAAAGCAATAAATGAGGGCAGTGGGGCTCACACTGCCTACCTTGACCTGGCTAAAGCATTTGACACAATATCCCACTCTGGCATTGTTGACAGACTTAAGCAGTTAGGTACAAACCCTTATGTCACCCAGTCGATAGCCAACTGGCTCACAGATAGGACCCAGAAAGTTAGAATTAGGGAGCCCACCTCTACAAAGAAACCAGTCACAAGCAGAGTCCCTCCGGTATTGGTTCTGGGATTGCTTCTTTTTGGCATTTACTTCTGTGAAGTTAAAGCAAATGTCAGTGGCCTCTGGCTGATTAAATTTGGAGATGATTGAAAATTAGGAGCTGTTATTGAATCCCATACTGACACAAATGTTCCCAAGGAAGGGCTAACACAGACAACCAACTGGTGTCAGAGCCATGGACTAAAACTACATGCCAAGACTTCCAAGATGGCTGCACATTGAGTAACAGCTTAATTCTAGCTCTTGAGGTGTGAAAACAGAAACTTAGCAGAGAAAGTCAGTGGACCTGGATTTCTGAGTAAATTTTAGTAACTGGCTAGTAAGTGTACTGCCTGGATGTCAGGAAAAAAGAAATACAGAGGACCTGAAGGAAAATAAGCTACAAAAGGCAATGAAAATACACTGACTGGGAAATGTACTGTAGCTATTCAGCAAAAAGAAGTGCAAGCTCCAGACATGACCTCCAGTAATCCTGAGGAAAGTATAAAGCAATTGCATACAAACCTACAGACCTAATTAAAATAAATGAAACACTGATGGTGTATATCAACTCAAGCAATAAATGGCTGGAAAATGGAAGAAGCTTTAAACAGATACTCAAGGTGATAAAACTGCAAAACTCAGAGGTTGAAATAAAGCTAAGGCTGGCTGAATATGAGACTGCACATAAAAAGATTTTTCAAAATAGATTTAGAGGACAGAGCATATAGGGAATACCTGTGATTTTCTGCTGTAGCCAAAAAGCTGGAAGGAATAGACTGTATTAATTTCATGAAAGCACAAATAAGCAACTGGACTGGTATTCCACAACAGAGATTATTAATTGAAAGCACACAATGTGTGTATGCTCCAAACCTGGCTATGAGAAAACAACCTAGACCTTTAATAGTAAAAGTGCAATCTTACCAGTAGAAGGAGTTCCTTCTGACAAAACTGTGACAGAAGGACAAAGTACTAAAAGTGAGAGACAGCAGAGTGTTTGTGGAGAATGACTACTCATTGCACACCAGGCAGAAGAGGAATAAGTTTATTCCATTATTTAGGGATTGTTGAGAAGCAGGCATGAGATTCAAACTGATGTACTCAGCTATCTTCAAAATATTTTTCCCTGGAGGAACAAAAACATTTTTTGATGAAGTACATGCTAAAGAAGAAATACAAAAGTTTGTGTAGCAAAAAGTGAGCTGTGAAACAGAAAGAGATTCTACTTCTTGTTCTTCTGGCAATAAAGAGCACAGAGACACTGTGCTAGTGAAACCTTTCCCAGTGTTTCAAAGGAAAATGCCTGAGAGAAGGCAAAAAGCACATGACTTGACTAGAAGAACCGAGAGGGCACTGGAAATGAAGCAGAGTAAGGGTTTGGGAGATAGAGATGAACAGGAATAAAACAGGAAAATCTGGAAATATTGGACTTTCTTGGACTTTGTTAAACTTGTAGGGACTCTAAAGCATATGCCCTATTACATAATATTAATATTTGGAGACTAAAATCAGTAACTTGAAGATTGACAAATGTCGGATTACAAAGCAATAATTCTATTTGTGAAACTGAACAGAACAAAAACAATCTGGAAATACTGAACGTTTTTGGAGTTTATTAAACTTGTAGGGGACTCTAAAGCATATGCCTTAATTCGTGTCATTAATATTTGGAAAAATACTCAAGAGAGGGGAAGAGGAGGGAGAGAGTTATAAAGTAATGTTTTTCAGTTATTTTTAAGTGTAATGGGGATACTAATGTAAATAGGTGCTCCTATGTTTTTCTTTTTCTTTCTTTCTCCCTTCTTTTCATCTCTTTCTCCTTGTTCAGTTTTAAGAAATGTAGGCACTGCAATATATAAAAAAAGAGATCTGGTTAAAAGAGTATGAAAAAAGAAAAATTAGTGTGCTTTTTCTCATTCTTGCATAGGGGAATGACTGGGCTAAGGCCATTAGCTTTATGCAGTAACAAGTTTTAAAAGAAAGCAAGTAAATGAAAAAGAATATTGAATATTATAAGATGGGAAAAATCTGCAGCCACAAGCTAGTAACCAGAAAATGCACTTAGAAACGAGCAGAGGATGTTAGAACCCACACCAGTCTCCTTACCGTAATGGTAAAAATCCAATGAAATACACAAAGATTCCAAGTAGAAAAACAAAGATTTTATTACAAAAGATATTAGTAAGCACTTTCATCTCCAAAAAAGGCACAGGACTTCATCAGAGTAACATTATAACAAACAACTAAGGTTTACAAACCAAAAAGGCCGCAAAAATAACATTGCTGGTATTGGGCTATGCATATTTAATGAAACAACACACATTTTTCAAACTAAATTACTCATGATGCTTTAAAATCTAAATACACACTAATACCCAATAGTCAAACTTATTAGACAGTTGTAAAATTCATGAAATGCCAAAACTTTTCATAAAAAGACTATGTTGAAAATAAATGTACCACTAAATTAGTATAAAAAAAACAAGTGACTACCAGTCCTACATTCTGATGCTATACCAATACATATTAAAGGTGCAACTCTTAATATGTCAGTGACTTCAACCTTAAAAAACAAGAAAGGGAGACCAACTCATTAAGGCCATAAAGGTCAGTAGCATTAGTCTTCGAGCTTAGCTTTCCAAGGTCCCCTTTCCATCTACTTCCATGATGTCAATAATGAAGAAACCAAAGGAATGTCCTTCATTTCTTTGAATATGTTTCCACAATGTGTTTCTATTATCCTGTTTCTTCACATCCCTCAGATGGTCAGAAATTCTATCCTTAAGTGCATTTTCCATGTTTTCAATATAAAAGGAAGGGCACTGCATTCAAAGCACAGTATATACAACCTTCTCTGTTCTACAATTACATATCATGGGGCATCTAATCCTACATACCCTTTAACTGTTGTAAATTCACCTTCCCAAATATAAGGGCAACACCTACATTTGCCACATTTGTGTCATCTCATTCTACCAGCATTATTACGTTTCTCCCTTTCTAAGTAGTTTTTTGATATTTCTGTCTCTTTTAAAAGTCGCAATAGGCCATTGTTCTAGTATTTCCATATTTAATCCATCCATTTCAAGAATTTTCCAATTATTGACTGATGTTTCCTGAATCATTCTGGCCTCATGATTATATGTAAGAATACATCCCTTGTTAAACTTAGTGACCTTAGTTACACTTGTCATTACTATATTATTACTCCCACCTAAGATGATTTATAAAAAAAGGTCATTCCTTTTTTGTATAACTTCCTGGGAATATCTTATCCAAAAATTCTAGAGGGTACCCCCTATTTAGAAGCATATCCTTTAATATTTCTCCATTGTCAGCAAAAGTTGATGCTCAGAAACAATTCTTGCTAACTGCACCAATTGCCCTTTAACCAGGGTTTTTTTTTTTAGTGAAGGGGTGCCAACTTCCAAAGTGTAGCAAAGAATTGGAATATGTATGTTTCCTATACAAGCTGGATGTAAAATATTTGTTGGTGTAGTCTATTTCTAGCTGCACATCTAAGTAGTTAATAGCATCAAAGGAGTTTGTCATGGTAAATTTAAGGAAATGGGTGGTATTATTAATACATGAAAAAAACTTGTCTAATCTACTCTCAGAATCTCTCCAAAAAATGACGATGTCATCAAGAAAGCACCTGTAAAGGCTCCAACACTTAGCAAATGAAGTACTAAAAATGTAATTATGTTCTCTGTATGCCATGACAGTGTTTGCAAAAATGGGGGCACACACAGCCCCCCATTGCAACACCTTTAACTTACTTATAAACAGAGCCTTCAAACCAAATGAAATTGTTATTAAGTACACTTTCCATAAGACTGGATAAGCAATTAACTAGTTTATTACTCAGATTAGTATACTGAGTTAAATATGTAGTAAATCAATTCAGACCAATATCATGGGGTATCATGGAGAATAGGTCCTTAATGTCACTTGGGACAAGAACTAACTTCTCCTTGGTTATTTGTTTTTGAATCTTTTTGAGGAAATCCCATGATGCCTTGTAAATATGTATCTTATTCAGAATATGTTTCAATTTTATATCAATAAACTTGGCCATGCCGTGAGTTTTTCAGCCCTTAGCATCTACTGTCAGGCACATGGGAGGGTTGCATAAGTCTTTATGAATTTTAGGGATCCTGAATATTGAAGGGATCCATGGGAAGTCATTCTTAATAAAATTAAATTCTTCAGTAAAAAGCTGTTCATCAAGTAGTAGGTCACAGATAGCCCTTTCAGGTTTTTAAAATAAGAGATGTTCAGCTGTTTCCTGGAACTTTCTTCATATTGATCAGTAAATAACAAAACTTCCATTCTACTAATATAGTAATAATACTGCTGAATTATTCAGTAGCTATTAGAGAAGATAGAAACTTCTTCTGAAAATATAGAGGTCTATATTATAAGATCGACGGTTGAAAACATCGAACACCATATGGTCGATGTCTTCAACCATTGAACTTATAAAAACAACAACAAAAAAAAAGACAAAAGTACCCTAACAGGTTTAAGCAGGGGGGCAAGCCCCCCTGCACCCCCCACATAGGGGGCTGTGCACCCCACACCCCCTGCTACTTAAATATACCAACTCCGAGACCGCACTACATTGCAGTAAACGAAAATTTCCCCTTACAGAGATTTCCGTTTACACATTCAATATTCCCAGTATTCGCTTTTCTCGTGTCGACAATGTCAGATTCAACATTGTCGGCTTTTGATAATATAATATAGACCCAAAATATAGCTAGGAAGTGGATAAAAAGGGGAATCTCACAGAACAAGAACAGGAGCAACTGTAGAATGCTAAACAGAAAATAAGGATTACCTTGATAATGTACATGAGTTTAGAAAGATTGCTGTTAAGCAACTGTTTTTTTGATAACTCTAGAGAACAAAAACTTTTAGCATAATGACTCAGGCAACAGAAAGTAGAAAGGGATGTCACCAAGCTTAAGGAGCCTATAACAAGGAAGATAACAAGAGATCCTGTAGAAGTATTAGAAATATTTTGGAAACTCTATGAAAGTCTGTACAAAGCAGAGAATTATGGAAATCAAGAAAAGGTACAAATGGAAATGTTTTTGAAAGAATTAAATATGCCAAGGTTAGAGGGAGAGGAGGCTCAGTTATTAATGATTAGGATAGGAGGAGATGAGATAAAAATGGTGATGTATAACCAATCTACATGAAAGTCCCCATGAACAGATGGTATTCCTGTGGAAGTTTGGAAGCTAGGAGGGAAAAACTGATAAAGATCTAGAAGGTTTTGTTTAACAGCATTTTAAGAGGAGGAGAAGTAACAACATCCTGGAAGAAAATGGTAGCAGCTGTAATATCTAAAGAGTATAAGGATGCATCATATCCAGCTTCATACAGGCCCATTTCAATACTAAATATGGATTATAAAGTGTCATCTCTATAATGGCTAAAAGAATGGCAAAAGTCATGCCAGACTTGTTAGATATGGATCGGTGTGGTTTTGTGGAGGGGAGGTAAACATTTGACAACACTAACAGAATGGTGATTCAGAAGGAAGCAGAATGTAAGAAAATACCACTGTTGTTGGTGGGTCTTGATGCAGAGAAAGCATTTGACAGAATAAGCTGGAATTTTATGAGCAGACCAATGGAAGCATTTTCATTCTCTGATAAAATTATAAGGTTGATTAGGAGGATATATGAAGGATTGGAGGTGAAAATTAAAGTGGGTGAGGTCCTTTCTGATTATCTCTGCTTGAAATGAGGAACCAGTCAGGGGTGTCCTCTCATCTCTTTGTTATTTGCGTTATATTTAGAACCAGTGGCAAAGAAAATAAGGGACTCAGAAATTCAAGGATATAATTGGTATGATAGTCAAGAAAATCTGGCTGTATTTGCAGATGACATTATTCTATACCTGACAAAACCAGAAAGGGACATTACAGTGCTGTGGAACATATTGAGACAGTTTCAAACTTTTTCAGCTGCAAAATTAATGAAGCAAAAACAAAAGCAATATTAGTAAATTATGTACCTACATATGAATTGGTTCAGCAATATTTATACTTATAGGAACATGATTAAATAAAGTATTTAGGAGTATGGATTAAAAATGCTACCAGTGTGGCAGCTAAGGATATGTGGGAAGAGACTAATCAAAAGATAATATAAAAAGTGAGAAAATGGAATCTCCGTTATATGGATGCTGATAGTAAGGTACAAGCAGTTAAAGGACAACAATGGGATATTCAAGCAGATTGCTCAACCTGCTGTCTCTTTTAGTCCCTGTTAGTTGTTATAGCCTCAAAAAATCAGAACTGTAGCTTTAAAAAGTAATCCACTCAACTGTTTTACCTCTTAGGCTTGCTACCTTTCCATACTGTTTTACTTTCACTTTGAAAACCAAGTTGAAAATCCTCTAACTGGCTCTTAAATGATGTCACATCTGCCAGAGCTCTTGCTGTAGTTACAGGGATGTTTCCACCCCCAAAGTGACTTAAGCACTGCCTGAATTGCATGCTCTGTTGAAGAGCCAGTGGACCTCCCACATTGTGATGTCAGAGCTGCCTTGCCCATCCCCCTACACTCTATAAGGGTGAACAAAAGTTTCACTTCTGTTGATTGTCTATAACAGATGTATGTGAAATCTTTTGAACGAGTTGCCAGTTCTGGGATTTGGGAGGCTGCATCTTTGAAGCAAGTAATCATTTTATGATAAATCTCAATATCAAACTATAATGGCAAGTGCTAAGTAGCAGTCTTTGCTGGGCATGCCACTTATATAAGTGGCACATTTTGGATTATTTTCTGCTTAAACTCTGAGCTTTGGCTGGCTAAGACCTACCTGCAATCAACTGGACATATAAGTGAATTTAAGTAAATCTTTATCTACATTTTATTTCAAATAATACAGCATCCACATTGATTTTTTGTGTTGCATTGAATACTATCTAGCTGGAAGTTGTGGCTTTGTTTTTTCAGTTAATGCTTGTTAGAATTTAGTGCTTGTTAGAATTCCTGCATAGCCAGTGATAAGTGGGGGTAGTTCACTTCATTGATATTCAGTTTCTGCCTTATATAAGTGGTACATTTTGGGTTATTTTCTGATTAAACTCTGAGTTTTGGCCAGCTAAGACCTACCTGCAATCAACTGGACATATAAGTGAATTTAAGAAAATCTTTATCTGCACTTTTTTCAAATAATACAGCATTTAAATTGATTTATTTGTTTTGCATTGAATACTATCTAGCTGGAAGTTGTGGCTCTGTTTTTTCAGTTAGTCCCCCACCCACCCTCCCTGCTTTTGTTTTGGTGTTAATCTTGGTGGCTTTGAAACTACCTGCCCCACTTGTAAATTTGCATTTGGATACTCCTCCTGGGCCCATCTCATTTGCTCACTCAAAAAAAAAAATCATCTGCTTTTACTGTATTTGTGTTTCTTCCTACTTTATTACTTTATTTTGCTTTTACTACTTGATGTAACTATCATTCTAAGCCTTTTGGTTTAAGCACTTGGGCTTCAGACCAGTTGTTTTACATTAAGTAGGTTTGTGGTCTGCACGGTTGTGGCAGGACAGGTAGCTTACATCCTTTTAAGTTGGGAACTGCTGATTGAAGGGTCAGTATCTGTTATTCTAAAAGTGTTTTAGTTCTGGTTTAAGCACTTGGGCTTCAGTCCTGTTGTTTTACATTAAGAAGGTTTGTGGTCTGCACTCTTGTGGAAGGAGAGGCTGGACTCTGCCCTTCTGAGCTGGGAATTTCTGGTTAAAGGCTTATAGTGCCTGCATATTTGAACTGTCTCTTACTGAAATTGGTGCACCTTGTTTGCTGTAGCATAGACTAGATCCAGGCCTGCTGAGTCTAGCTTTGTTTGTATAACTAGAGCACTAATATATGCCTTCTTAAAAGTATTCAGTTGTATTTATTACTGCTTGGTAGTAACCTGATTAAAGTGTAGCTATCATTCTAAGCCTTTTGGTTTAAGCACGTGGGCTTCAGACCAGTTGTTTTACATTAAGAAGGTTTGTGGTCTGCACTGTTGTGGCAGGACAGGTAGCTTACATCCTTCTAAGTTGGGAACTGCTGATTGAAGGCTCAGTGTCTGTTATTCTAAAAGTGTATCCATTCTGGTTTAAGTACTTGGGCTTCAGGCCAGTCATTTTACATTAAGAAGGTTTGTGGTCTGCACTCCTGTGGGAGGAGAGGCTGGACTCTGCCCTTCTAAGCTGGGAATTTCTGGTTAGAGGCTTATAGTGCCTGCATATTTGAACTGTTTCTTACTGAAATTGGTGTTGCTTGTTTGCTGTTGCATAAACTAGATTCAGGCCTGCTGAATCTAGCTTTGTTTGTATAACTTGAACACTAATCCAGGCCTTCTTTTTTGGAGAAGGTTCCCTTGCACCCCAGTGGCAGGAGTGTGCAGTTAGAACTTGTCTGAAGACTACAGGAACAGTGCTCAGTTTTGAGATTTTTTTACCTAGTTAATTTGGGTAATTTGTTTAAAAGCCTTTTCTGATTGCTTGTAGTCATCTAAAGCTGTTTTAAGTGTATTTTTTACTGTTTTTGCCTTATCTTTTCAAAATTTTTTTTCCTTGCTTCCCATCTTTCTAAGGTAGTATAGTCCAGTTTTCAGGCTAGTGCTGAATTCAGGGCTGTGTTACAAGTTTCTGAGTTGCCCATACCTTACTTGGATAGAAGGAGGTTTCTCTTCACCTGTGAGAGAGGGAGCTTTGAGTAGCCATATGTCCCTGGAGGAGTGGTTCCAGCCCAGAAGTTAGTAGTTTATAGGCCATTTTGGGCTAATTTCTAGCTCTTTCATTTTCCTGCTGTAAAAACTGTGTTTGCACGGTTTTGCACATCTGGACAGCGCCTGTTAGCTAGGGCTAAATTATTCCGGGCTCCACCAAGTCTCCTCTTCAGTTTTTTCTCTTGAAAGTAGTCTAACTCTCAACCTAAGCACTTAAAAAGCATCCTACAGTCCAGCACTTGCTCAGACATAATAGCAAGCACTAATATACCCCGACACTTGATTGCCCAGCAGGGCAAGGCTCATTATTCACCCGTCACCAACCAAGCGATTAAGCAGCTCACCCTACTATTCAGGCATGACCAAAGGGCAAATTCAGGTATACTCTCCAGTCCAGCTGGTGAACCTGGGTATCATGAGGCAATGTTACAACTGCCTCATGTATACAGACAACCCTTTCCTCCTACCACAAAACATTAACATATGTGAGAGATGCAATTATATAGCTAAATTGGAGGCTAAGCTCTCTCCACCCAAGACTGGAACAGGCAGTCATGAGGAGAAGGTTAACACTTGCACCACACCTCCAGCCTCACAGAGACATGCTAAATCAGCACTGGCAAAAAATACACATAAATACACAAAGTCATACTCGGAGGCTCTAAATAAAAACCTGCAAAAGCATCAGGGACCTCCAAAGCAGACACCCAAAAAACCTGCACTTCCTGTTACAAACCAGACAACACATAAAACACAAAATCATTGTGCTGCACAATCACAGCCCTTAAGGCGAAATAACATGCCTAACACACTAGTAATAGGTGACTCTATAGTCAGGCACACTGACGTCCCACTCACTAGGCTGGACAAGGAGAAGGTTACTGTTAGCTGCCTGTCGGGAGCCAGAATCCGCCACATAACACAAGCACTCAGGTCACTTCAGAACAAGTACAAATATGACTCTGTCATTGTTCATGTTGGTGTGAATGACCTGAGATGTACCTCCCTGGACTACATGAAAAGAGACATGGAAGAGCTCTCTGATCATGTAGCCCAGGTGGGTATGACCCTGAGTAGCATCCTGCCCTCACCAAGAATGATACCACAGTATAAAGAAAAAATGATCAATTTCAACAATTGGCTAAGCTTCTGCTGTCATTCAAAGGGGATCCAGTGTCTGTCAGCTTGGGACGACAAGCTCAACAAGCCTCATTGCTTCGCAAGAGATGGCTTGCACCTGTCACCCCTAGGCTTTCAAATACTGGCCAAGGCTCTTGCTGCCCCCATAGTGCCTTTTTTAGGCAAGGCTCAAAAGTCAAATCCACCTCCATAAACAGCACACATAAAAAAATGAGAGTTATGCTACTCAACGCCAGGAGTTTAAATCTCAAAATGCATGTGCTCGAAGCACTCCTCAGTATGGAGAATGTCGACATCTGTGCAGTAACTGAAACCTGGTTCAAGGCTCCACAGAGCACCCCAGCACTACCAGGCTACAACTCATACCACACATTTCGGCCACAGAACATGGACCAAAACACAAAAGGTGGGGGTGTATCCATATTCATCAAGAATACCTACACCTCTAGGTTAATGGTGCAGCATGATACCTCTGAGATCACCATTGTGCAACTAACATCGGGCAAATCTGCAATGCAAATTGTGGCCTGCTACAGATCACCCTCCATGACCCAGGACCACCACTCCACCTTTCTGGAGACACTGGAAAACATGAAGGTCCTACCGAACACCCTGATATTGGGCGATTTCAATTACCCTACCGTTATCTGGGAAAACTACTCAAGTACAAACTCCCAGGTCCAGCGCCTCCTGGAATTTATCAACTCAAATGCCCTGGATCAGCTGGTAAACTCCCCTACCAGAGGTGAAAACATATTGGACCTGGTCATCACCAACATGGGCGACAGGTTTTCCGCACCTGAGGTCAACCCGTCACTGGTTAGATCAGACCATAAACTAATCACTCTGGATGTCCACACCACATCAGCACCCCCAACCAAGGAAACCACAGTGATAAACTTTTCTATAGCAAACTTCACCTTACTTAAGACTGAGGTGGTAAATTTCACAGCCCCCATGCTAAAGGATAACAGTGTCTAAGATGCAGGAACCTTTACAAATGTACTCTGTGAGCACCTACAAGGATGCATGGATCATGCCATCCCTAGCAAAACCAAGACTCACTCCCCTAAGAGAAGGAAACCAGTCCGGTGGACCCCTGCCATAAACAAGCTATACAATAGAAGGAGGAAACTAGTTCAGAAAAAAAGCAAATCCCAAGAAGGAAAGACATCCCTGATCAGTATCAGTAAGAAACTAAGGTCCCTCATAAAATCACCCAAGGCTAACTTCGAAAGAAA
>NC_056736.1:366657313-366664813 GCF_019279795.1 Protopterus annectens | reverse complement strand
GTAACCAACAAAGATCACCGACAGTTTGTCGTCACCCATTTCTGTGCTTTGGTCCATTTACACACAGAATGGTGATTTCTGGTAGGTAGCAGCAGCATCGTTCTGGTAATGAGGCCCTAGAACATCTTGTTCAATACAGGCTGCCTTCGTTGCTCCACATGTCATTTTCCTGAGAACATCTTGATCCTCACCACATTTCTTAATAAAATTCAGGATATGTTCTCCTGCTGCAAATGACAAGTTGTGTTTTGCAAGGAGTGACACAGAACCAACCTCTGCTTCAACCACCTTTGTACTCGATAAACTCTGAGGTCCAAAGAAGTCTGCTATAGTCCTTCCAGGTGCATGCTTTTAATTCTGTATTTTTCGCTATTGGCATGTTGTTGCAGATCATGTTAGCCACCATGGTGGATTTGTGAAGTCTGTGTTACAAGTCTTGCAGAAAGCGTATTTCACTCCTCACCTACTCACAGAAAGCCAGTCAAAGGCACTCGCCCAATTTGGCTGAAAAATTGTGTATCGCCTCTTCTTTGGAGTTCTATCAATAGCCATATCCCTGTCCTCATCGTAATCTGGGCAGTCTGTACCTAGGTTTGTAAAACAGTGGTGTTACTGAAAAAGAAAGAGGCCATACTGCAGAGAGAAAAAAAGAACCATCTCCTGAACATCTTAAGATATGGGGCAACAGGTCCACAACCTACCCACATCACTGGAAATTGCTGGTCTTTGCACCTTCTCATGCTCATCTCTGCTCCTTTTGTTAACTATAAAGGCTGCATGATCACTCTACTCCCTCCCTTGCTTCAGAATGACACTTGCAATCCTCTTGTGCTCACTTGCCCACCTAACCACTGTTAAAGGGAGAGATTCATTGCAAAATGACATTTTCAGTATGATCAAAGCACTCTTGATATCTCAAAATTCATGTTGAGGATAAACAAACCCAGCTTAATCTACTTGCAAAACACTTCAAACTGTAGCATGAAATATATACACCACATCATGACAATACTACCTGCAGCACTATATCATGACAGTACTACCTGCAGCACTAGGGTGTAGGACAGTTGGGAGGGTGGCCTAATGGTTAAGGTGTTTGCCTTACAAACACAAGGTACAGGGTTTGAATCTCACAGGGGATAATTGGCTAGGTTTAAAATGGCTTGCAAGGGCAGTTAGCCTAGTATGAACCTACCTACCTACTACATCAGGACAATACTACCTGCAGCACTATATCATGACAGTACTACCTGCAGCACTACATCAGGACAATACTACCTGGAGTACTATATCATGACAATACTACCTGCAGCACTACACCAGGACAGTACTACCTGAAGCACTATATCATGACTGTACTACCTGCACCACTTCAGAAGTGTTCTAGTCCTGTCCTACACCCTGGCGTGCACCTGGCAAAGGTCCCTTGGAAAGTTTATGGCACTCAGTAGTTACAAGAATGTGAAATTTCAGACATGTTGTGAACAGTCACGCAAGTTTTCACATCTTTAACTACCAAAAACAAACAAATCACATATCCCAAGCATTTGTAGATCAAGAAATCCCAATATCCTACTGTAAAATCCAACTACTCTAACTGCAAAAAGATTATAAACATACAGTGGCTGCAGTGATACTGGCGTAAATATGCTACAAGATATTGCTACTATCCTGAGCCATTGACAAGTTAAGAGAATATGGATTAAACATTTTCTGAAGTAGAACTGTATAACTGTCAAGTGACATGCATGACATTTACTCCAAAATACACCAGTATAGCTCTCAAAATAGGGACAAACCTAGAGATCAGGTAATTGTCTAGTGCACAGCTAACAAAACAAACCCTGAAAATCTCGCATGAAAATATTTCAAGCATGAGCAGTAATGCACTTCTAGCCTGCCAGTATACCAAAACATTTGTACCCATAATAAGTGTTCAGGCTGTTCTTATAAATATCTAAACTAGTTTCGGTAGTCTGTATGCAGCACTTAAAATAAATGAAAGCATAGTAGCTGCCCTTTTCCAACATGTAAGTAACTGTATTGCACTGCTGGGTTAGAGAACACAAGATACACGGCATTACTTTTAGTAATATTGCAAACAAACCCAGATACCTGTAACCATTTTGTAACACCTTTCATAAAAATTAGCATGCCTGTACAGTAAAATAGATGTATTCTTTTTTTTTTTTTTTTTTTTTTTTTTTTACAAGTAATTAAAAATAGGTATTATTATAATATTCAACAAAACAACTAAAGTATTTACAAAGACATCCACTACAATCAGATCAATTAATTAAACTAAAATACCATGCTATTGAAATTAAATTTTTTTTAACAAATTTTGTAAATTATCCCATACAATAAAATAAGATGTTTTTCTATTTGTTCTAGTCCTAATTGTGTTTATTTCCATATGGCACACTATATTCATAACATTTTTAAATTCATTGAACGAAGGAGGTGTATCTGAAATCCAATTTCTAGTTATTATTTTCCTAGCCACTGCTAGAATAGACCATAACAAGGGAAGCTTAACCTTTTTAACACTTTGAGGTACAGGTGTGTTGAATAATATAAGAGATTTAGAAATAATGAAATTATCTGTAAAAAGAGCCTGCAAAAATTCATTAATTGACTTCCAGTATTCTTTCAATTTTATACAGTCATAAAACATATGAGCCCAGTCAGCATTAATTTCTACATTACATCTCTTACATAGATTATCTTTATTATTTATTTTATTCATCATCAAAGGTGTATAAAAAGATCTATGTAAAAATTTCCATGTATAAAGTCTCCAGACAATGGAAGACTTAGTTCTATAAGCAGATTCCAATATATATTGTTTATCTTGTTGATTTGGTGGGTCCCCATTAATAGAAGTGAAATAATTCCAGTATGAATCTACACTGTAAAAAGTTTCTTGTCTGATAACTTTATGTATGTATGAAAGTTTACCTTTATCAGAAACTTTATGTTGTAAATTTAATATCAAGTAATCAATCAGTGTTGGAATAGATTCTTTAACAGTTATAGACATTAAATCTATTTTATTAATGAGATGTTGTCTAAAGGTCTGAACCTCTAACCAGCAAGTTTCTCTTAGATCAAATTCTTGTTTTAAGAAATCTAGATTTTTAACTTTATTATCAGATATCAACTGATACCAGTACTTTAGATCATTATCTATAGCTAAATGAGTTCCTTCAGAAGTAGATGACAAAAGCAAAATAGATGTATTCTGATGACAAGAGAATAGTAACTAAAAGAACTATCAGGAGAATTGTTACATCAATTTCTCTGCAAACATCTGACAAGACAAAAAAGCATAGGGTCTTAGGCCTTGCTATTATGAGCATGCATTGTAAAACCAGTACGACAAGCAAAATAAACCCTACCTCTCAACCTGTTAGGACAAGAAATCTGTACAAAGCTTAATATACTTTGGGGACAAAGGCCCAAAAGAGGGATACAGTTTAAATATTGCTCTTATAAATCTGGAAAGCTCTTAAAACAGAACTTGTGTATATGCATTTTCTAAAGGATATGAAATCTGATACTCAAATGCCTTTTTTAATATAATGACTTTAAACTAGACAACATAATTTCCTAGACAAACAGAACTATTATGAGCAACAAACCAAAAAAACATATATAAGTATTGCTTTTAAACCTGGAAAGCTGTTAGAACAGGCTTTTGTGCATGCATTTTTAAAGGATATGAAATTTGAAACTGAAATGTTTCTTAATGTATAGTGAAGTTAAACTACACAGCATAATTTCCCAGACAAACACATTTTATGAGCAACAAACCAAACAATATAGAGCAGAGACCTAGCTAATAGGGACACAATTTAAATTTTACTCTTATAAACACAAACATGGAAAGCTGTTAGAAATGGACTTCTTTAACATGCATTTTCTAAAGGATATGAAATCTGAAACTCAAATGCCTCAACATAGGTTCATAGGTTCATAGGTTTATACTAGGCTATCTGCCCTAAGGCATTTATAAGCCTAGCCCAAATTTTTGTGGCTTACGCCACCCCTTATATGAAAAAATACTGTGCCCATTAGTTTGTTGTGCCTCTGTCCAGCAGTGACACAGAGATGATTCCCGGGGTAAACCTACGATCTCCCATCCACAGGTCTAGATTTCTCTTGAACAGAGTCAGCGAGGTGCTCTGCCTCACATGGACCGGGATTTTATTCCACAGCATAGGGAGTCTGAGTGATAAATCTATCCCTCCAGCACGTCCTATTTATATCCGTGCTAAGGTTTAAGTCGCTTGCTCTAGTGGTTTTGGTGGATTTGGATTTTTTGAGGTGGAGCATGTCCATTAATTCCGGGTTGGACATGGCCTTGTATGTCAGGCACATGTCACCTCTGAGCAGACGGTGTGCGACTGAATAGAGCTGGAGTTTCTTCAATCTGGCAGCATATGACAGATTTTGGAGTCCCTTTATCCTTTTGCTGAGGAACTTTTGGGGTCTCTCCAATTGCTGCAGATGTCTCATCATACAGTGACATTAAACTATAAAGCCATAGTTTCCTTGACAAACTGAATTTTTATGAGCAGCAAACCAAGAAATATAGAACACAAACCAGCTAATAGGGATATATTTTAAATATTGCTCTTATAAACGTAGAGAGCTGTTAGAACAGGACTTTTGCATGTGCATTTTCTAAAAGATAGAAAGATACTGATTGTCTGTTGCAATAAACAATTTATAACTAAATTAAACTTTTAAATATTGCAGCTTGCCAATTTTCCAGTGGAGTTTTTAACCTTAAACAAAGGACTAAGAGAAAATATTTTTTATGGTCTGTGCAGTACAAATTGTCAAGTTGCACAATGCATTACAACTAATTTTTATTTTTTTATAATCCCAAGTTAACTGATATTGTAGGTATGCTGATGTGAAACATTTATGACCAAAGCCAAACATCACTCCAGCTATGTTTTTTGGCATAATAAACTTACCACCAAGGAAATTTCAACTATAAAGTCTGTACCATTGTATTTGCTCTCATCTAGGCAGTCTAACTACTCTCACTATTATGTATCTCCAGAACACAAAGTAATCTATCTATAGTCCCAGCATCTAATACACAGCCTGCATACCCACCAGCATTATTTCTAACACACACACACACACACACACACACACACACACACACACACACACACACACACACACACACACATCCTGCATGCCTACCAGCATTATTTCTAACACACACACACACACACACACACACACACACACACACACACACACACACACACACACACACACACACACACACACACACAGAGCCTGCATGCCTACCAGCATTATTTCTAACACACACACACACACACACACACACACACACACACACACACACACAGCCTGCATGCCTACCAGCATTATTTCTAACACACACACAGCCTGCATGCCTACCAGCATTATTTCTAACACACACAGCCTGCATGCCTGCTAGCATTATTTCTAATGCACGCACACACACACACACACACACACACACACACACACACACACACACACACACACACACCCTGCATGCCGCCTACCAGCATTACTTCTAACACACACACACACACACACACACACACACACACACACACACACACACACACACACCCTGCATGCCACCTACCAGCATTATTTCTAAAACACGCACACACGCACACACGCACACACACACACACACACACACACACACACACACACACACACACACACACACAGCCTGCATTCCACCTACCAGCATTATTTCTAACACAAACAGACACACACACACACACACACACACACACACACACACACACACACACACACACACTGCTTGACTTGCTGTTCTCTGCCTGACTACTGCTGATGTCTGTTTTTAATTGATTTTAGATTGGAGATTGAAGTTATTAATTTAAGGTTTAGTTACTTCAATTTGTTTATATTGCATTTTGTTTTGTTTTAATTTTTTTGTTCTTTTTTGGAGTTTTAGCAGTCTTGGCTAGTATCGGTTAGAAAAGAAGTCTTTTGCAGACAGCGAATAACAGCTAGCTAATTAGTGGGAGGAGCTGAGAAATAGCATTCCTCATTTAACTACAGATTTTTAGGAGCATTTTTATTTAGCTGTAGTGTTTGTTTCACTTGCGTTTCTCTGCTTGACTATTGCTGATCTCTGCCTGCATTTGAGTTTTCCTACTCTCCTACCCTGCTGCTGTTGTACTTTTATAGTACTTTTATAGTTGGTATCTTTTGAGTTGCTAACCCTAACTACTAATCTGATTTTGGATACTCCACATATTCTCATCTCATCATCCCATCAGCTCATTCTGCTGAGCAATAAGAGATCAACAGCCCCCCTTAGTCTGGTAAACTTGAATTACTTTCTATTTGCTACCATGCAGTTTCTAAAAATATATACATTATTCAGTTGGTTTTCCTATTTGTGTGCTTTTTCCTAATTATTTTGCTTTGTATTGTGCATTCTTAAAATGTTCAGTTGCATTTAATCTGCTGCATTTAATACTGATTGTTAGTAGCCTGGTTACACTGTAACTGTTATTCTAAGCCTCTTAATTATGATTTAACCAAATAGGCAGACTAGTTATCTTCCTTAAGAAAGGTCTGTGTTCTACACTCTTGTGGTAGGAGAAGTAGTTTATACCCTTCTGATTTAGGAATTGATGGTTGAAGGCTTATTATGTCTTTTATTCTAAAATTGTCTTAGCTCTGGTTTAAGTGCTTGGGCTCCAAACCACTTATCTTACATTAAGAAGGTTTGTTGTCTACACTGTTGTAGGAGGAGAGTGTAGCCTCCACCCTTCTGAGCTGGGAATTGCTGATGAAGGCTTATTGTGCTTGTTATTGTAAGTGTCTTTGTTCTAGTTTAAGCACTTGGGCTCTAACCCAGTTATTTAGATGGCAGCCTAACCCTTCTGAACTGGGAATTGATGGTGAAGGCTTATTGTGCCTGTTATTGGAAGTGTCTTTGTTCTGGTTTAAGCACTTCAGCTCCAAACCAGTTTTTTTGTATTAGGAAGGTTTGTGGGCTACACTCTTGGGGCATTTCTGTCTAGATATATTTTTTATCTACTAGAGCATCAAGTTTGCACATAGCTGAGCATTTCTCATCAAGTTTTTTGTCTTACTGAACTAGTAATTATTTAAATTTCCATCACTCCTCCCTAGTATATCAGTAGGAGTGGATATGTCCTTCCCAGCTCTCTCTGTGGTCATGCTGGTTGAGTTGGGTAGTGCGAGGCATTGTAGCAAATGCCTCATGTACACTGACATCCCACTTATTCTTAATAAAACAGATAAAGTATTTGAGAAGTGTAAATACACTTTAATGCTGAAGTTATGTTTATGTCTGTGTTGCATTTTGTGATGCACTTATTTGTGCTTTGAACAAGCATCATAGCAAGCATATCATGCACGTGCCAATGTCCCAGATTAATGCGACCTGTCATAGTGTGGTATGTC